>NC_135425.1:24012386-24307386 GCF_051991245.1 Festucalex cinctus | reverse complement strand
GTCTTGAAATGAATTATTATTATTATTAATAGATATTACATTTTTTTGCACCCGAGTTCGATTCACCTGATTTTGAGGATCTGCCGAGTCCCGATCAGATTTCTCGGCAAAGTATTAAGGAAGGGAAAAAAGGTGCTTCCAATTTTTTATTTTTTTTTATTTTTTATTTCTTTTTAACCATCCCAATAATTTTGCTGGGTGCCATCAGAAGTGCACAAAATAACAAATAAAAATAAACCTCTGGATGATTTTGTTGCTCTGTAGCCTCTAAAATAATAATAATAATAAGAATAATAAACAAAATTGCCAAAACTTAGGGTTAGGGGTCAGGGTTTCTGATCATGTGATCAGGATTGGGACATCTATTATTATTATTATTATTATTATTTGCAAATTACTTTGATTTGAACAAAAATTGAACTGACAAACGTTAAATGGTGGCAGCAAACTTCACAACAAGCAACTATTTGCTATTTGGCATATAATGAACCTTTTTTTTTTTTTTTTTTTTTTTTTAAAAGCTGGTCGAACTGTAATTTAACTGAAATTTACTGTCAAACGAAACAAAGCAAAAATTGCACGTTGAGTATGTAAAATAACGACTCACCTTTGCCTTGCGCTAGCTTCATGCTAACACACAATTCAAAATTCCATCTCACAAAATTAGCATCAATGATACATTAAATAACATTTGAACAACATATTTGAACAATTTTGAACATGCATATAGAAAACACCAATGCATTTATCTTTTATCCGCTGCAAAAAAAATAAAAAAATATTGAGGGTTTCAAAGAGTCATGTTATGTTTGTGTATCGCATTTTGCCTACTGAATACAATTGTTTATGTAACATGGGTTCATGCCTGCGTTATGCTGGATGTAGTGTGTTGATGGTTTATGGTCCTCTGCATTTTGAGTGCTTTTAGGTGGCAATCGTTTTGTTTGTTTTTGTTTTCAGACTTTTCCAATCGTAAATGACGTTCCTCGGTTCAAGCCAGATGAAAGCGAACATCCAGTCGGTCGCTCCATAGGCACTTGGTTTGTCGGCAGCGCTTGGCAGACGTTTTCCGGGTTCCTCTCGAAGCTCTTCTTTCAACCGAGCGTGACATCATTAGCAAGCACGGCCGCGCTCCACAACACTCCAGCCTACGCGTTCTTCCACGTAGGTGTTTTATGAGTAGCGCCGTCGAGTTCGGAACCAAAGCTAATGGATGAATGGTCGCTCACTTTTGTGTTTTTTTTTTTGTTTTGTTTTTTTCATGGGGGCGGGAGAGAGAGAACGGCCCTAATGGATGCCTCGCGCACAATATAAAGAGTGTGAAAAGAAAACCATCCGTCGTACGCCGCCAAATAACCCAAATTGCGAGCTTCTGGTGTTTGTTCGGGTTTCATACATAAAACAAGGGGTTTGTTGTTTCTTTTTGCGGGGTTTTAACACGGAAATACTTTTAAGCCGTCTCATCGAGATGTGCATTCCCGTCGAGCGAAGACGCGGGGTCGCGCCGAGAGCTTTGAAATATCTGGACCAGAAAATCAAACTTCAATTTGAAGCTTAAAAAAATAAATAAATAAATAAATAAATTGGTATTTTATACTAATGACAAGAGCAGATTAATAAAAACTTTATGCACGAAGGAATTAAAGAAGGAAAACACATTTTTAAAAATAAAAACTGCACTCAAAGAGTACTGCACCTAAAAAACAAAAGCACAGTATTGTACTTTAAAAACAATTTAATAGAATGCAAAAAAGCTAATTTGATGACAAAAAACAAAAGAAGCCTGGCAAATCAGTGACAATTTATTAGTTGGTTTTCACAGAGGATAAAGAATATATGCCTGTAAGCATTATTGTATGCTCTGTCTGCAGGACCTGTTTGTGTTGAAATTCAAGGGGTGTAATTATCGCAACATTGATGCCAATTTTGTTACATTACATGTGTGGAAAAAATACTACTCATCTTCACTCATTTGCTCCCAAAAACGTATAAATACGTTCTATTTTAAATGTTTTAAGTGTCCCAAAGACGTATTTATTCATTTTTTTTAAATATTTGTTTATGCTAGAACATACAGAAGGCTTTGATGTAGCATCTAAACTACAAAGAACGGTTGAAGAAAGGGTAGTTATTACACAAACGGCCAGCAGGTGGCAGTAGAGTATAAGAGATCAACCAGGGCCATGTTGAAAAAAAGCTCAATTACTCATAATTCTAAATAGATTTGTGAATAATGATGATACTTAACTATATTCAAATGTGAATTGTTGAAAAACTGAAACAGAAATATACTTTCTTTTTTTTTAAGTGATGAAAAAAGGAGACTTAAATCCTTTTTATAGCAAATAGAACACAATATTCTGTGGGCCTTGTAAATTCCGTCAGAATCCAGTAAAACAGGCGGGAGTGAAGGGAATTGCTTCTGTGAAAATGGCTGCAAGGGAATGAGTTAAAATGCTGATGATCTCATCTATGGCCTGGCCAAAGCCGATGCCCATTCCGATTGTTTTTCAGAATAAAATTCCGACAATCGATCAATTGGCCCATTAACTCATTTGCTCCCAAAGATGTATAAATGTATAAAATATGTATAAATACCAAATACCAGTGTACCAAAGACGTATTTTAATGCAGCCTCTAAACTAAAGCCAATTTCGCTGACGCAAACGCTGTTTTTCTGGATTTTGACTGATTTTGGTTTGATTCATCAGGGGAAAAAAAATGTATATTTCTATCTATCTGTTTCCATTTTGCAGCAATTAGCATTAGAATATAGCTCAGTTTCATCATTATTCACAAATCTGTTTAGAACTGTGGGGAAAACAGCTTGTTGCAACATAGGCCTGGTTGATCTCTTATACTCTGCTGCCACCTGCTGGCCGTTTTGGTAATAACTACCATTGCCGTTATCTTCAGTTTAGAGGCTGCATCAAACCCTTCTGTATTCTCTAGTGTTGTTCCGATACCGTTTTTTGGCACCCGATACCGATACCGATACCCAGCTTTGCAGTATCGGCCGATACCGATACCATACCGATACTTGAGGTTTTTTTTTTTTCCTCATCATGAAAAAGCTGTTGGTTCATTGGTTCAGAGCATTCAAGGGCCAATAGGATATCTTAGATCGGCATGCAGTGAACATGTCACATATTAGTAAATGTTGTGCACGAGCAAGACACAAGATGCTGCATCCAAAATCCTATATTAGCGTTGGCATTAATGGTATCGGCATGTAACTTGTGAGTAGTCACCGATACCGATACCACTGTTTTTATGCAGTATCGGTATCGGAACAACACTAGTATTCTCTAGCATAAAACAAAATAAAATAAAATAAAATAAAATGAATAAAAATTCAAAAAAAATAAAAAATGTATAAATACGTCTTTGGTACACTGGTAATATTTAAAATAGAACGTATTTATACGTCTTTGGGAGCAAATTAGTTAATCAATAAAATAATCTCTTTTAAAAAAAATTGACCAATTAAAAACAATTCTGGGTGATGTTTGAATGTGATTATCTTATCATTAATAACTTTAGAAAAAAAAAAAAAAAAAAAGTTCCGTTCCTAATCGTGTCACAGATTTCCTTCGTCTGTAGTTGTTGTGTCTGTCACCATAATGGCTGGCATAGATAGCAAGCCAAGCTAAATCCATGCCAACAGTTGTGTTTTTCTGTTCATAAAACTCGAAAGCATCTGTTGGGCGAGCAGAGGGCAGAAGATTGCATTTTATGTTATTAGCCTTCCGAGCGGTGCTCATTTTGATGAATTACACCAATTAGTTCAAATGATTCTATCTCAACCAAAAAGGTTAAGAGTTACTCGACTTGGCCCGTGACTCTCGCTTCATACTTTTATATACTTTCGCAGCATATTTATGTACTTCAGACCGTGCGAGACAAATTTAGCATCCAAACACTACAAACAGTGTTTAAAGTTGCGCGCGAAGAGACGCGCTCGTGAATAATTTAGGTTAAAAGATTTGAAAATCTTTATTGTGCACGTTATTGCATTTCTGTCAGCGGGCCTGCAATTTGCATCACTCCTCCTATATTGATATTTTTAATACATGCTATCGAGATGCCTCCTCCAAGTATAGTATTTACTATTCTGTATACCGCTAATGTATCATATATCACTGAACATTTCTTGGTGTATCTGCCTACTTATTAATCATATTTCATATTTCATTTCATGTGCTCAACATTTAATAATGTCGCACATTTACATCATGTGCATACACCTTATGTACCACATATTTACAATACTACTTTTGCTACACCTTAGCTATATATGTACATGGCTTTTAATGTATATTAGGGATGTAACGATACCCAAACATCACAATTCGATATGAAGGTCACGAGACGATAATTATTACCATATTGTGGCGATATTTAAACAAGGTCACAATATTGTGGAAAAAAAAAAAAAAGAAAAGAAAAGAAAAAAAATCTCATACCAAAAAATATACCATAATAGCAATGCATGTAAACCACCTACAATTTCTAAAAACAATATTGAGGCACTTACTTGCTAATGCAAGCACACATTGATCGCTTCACAAGAAATTTAGGTTCCCCTTCATCTGACAATTAGCACAGATTTTAAACATAGAAGGCCAAAACATCCCTAATGAAAATTAAATTGCACAAATAAACTACCCACCAGAGGGTGCTAGAACTGCATAAATGGAAATCAACCTGACTTTTTTTTTTTAACAGATTTGTTCCTTTTAACGCATTTGCTCCCAATAACGTGGAAATATGTTTTTTTTAATGTTCTAAGTGTCCCAAAGACGTATTTATACGTTTATTATTTTTTTATGCTAGAGCATACAGAAGGCTTTGATTCAGCCTCTCAACTGCAAAGAACGGTTGCAGAAATGGTAGCTACTACACAAACGGCCAGCAGGTGGCAGCAGAGCAAAGGAGATCAACCAGGGCCATGTAGAAAAAAAGCTCAATTACTTAAAATTTTAAATAGATTTGTGAAAACTGATGAAACTTAGCTCTCTTCTAATGCTAATTGCTGCAAAACGGAAACAGATAGAAACATACTTTTTTTTCCTGATGAAAGAAGAGACTTTAATCTTTCTTTTGATAGGTTCCATGCTTTTATATCCATAAAACACAATATTCTGTGGGCCTTGCAAAATCAGTCAAAATCCAGTAAAACAGCCGGGAGCGAACAGGATTGCGAAATGTGAAAATGGCGGCGAGTGAATGAGTTAAATACTGTAAACATGACGACGACGATATTGTGGCAGTTTTAATATCACGATATTGCCCATATCATTACATCCCTAATGTATATGCATATAATGTACCATATTGACATCATTTTTTTACTGTTAGCACGTCCGCCTCCCAGTGCAAAAAAAAAAGTCAATAACCATGACACTTAGTGGAGTGCAATTAGCGTATCAAAAAAGCGAACGTTCGGAACGCGGCGTGCTGATTTTCCAAAACTTCCACACACTAAAAAAGAAAAAAAACGCCCCCATCCTGCTTTTCATGCACTTTGCTTTTATAACGAGTCGACTGTAGGTCTGAGAAAGACGGATTCAGCAATCACTCCGCATATTAATCCCCCCCATTGTCTTCATTTAAATGCAGCACACGGCTTTGCTTCCAGCGAGCCTCGCATGTAAATGTATTCAAACTGTAATTTTTTATTTTTTATTTTTTTAATATTTACGCCCGCCACGATTTGGACCCAAAGTGGCGGCGCCGTTCGGATAACGTTCGGCTTGATGAAAAGGTGTCAGGGCTGTTATTTTCCCAAGCGTTTACAACAAACAGTCGCGCCGCACTCCAACGCCGTCCCTCGCCCCCGTAATGCAGTTAATTAAGATAGGGGGGGGGGGGGGGGGGGGGGGGCACAAAAGCGAGCCGCCTTATTGGCTGTCATCGAAACGAGGATGCCGCGCTTATGCCAGGGAGCGTTTCTTAAACAATTATGAGGCTCTCGGTGTAAACAATACCTTCAGGGCTGTCCTTTTATTTCTAAAACAAATGTGTTTGTAGTCAAGGGCCTATGTGAGGCTAAAAAAAAACAAAAAACTTACAAAATAAAAACTCCTTGAGCTGCCCAGGAGGTGTTGCGGCCATTAGTAAAATAATAGGATCATCTTAAACTGTCCTCACATTCCCCCAAATGCAAAGCGAATACATGCAGTTTTGACTACTTTTAATTAGACCTGCAAATAAGTTTGGAACCGCCAACTTTTGAAATATTTAAATAGGGTTTCAAGCCAGGGTTAGCGTTTCAAATAGGGGCAAGATGGGGTTGAGAAAACAGTTTTGGGTTAGAAGCCAATGTTACGGTTTCAAATTAGGGTTTGAGGCCAAGGTTGAGGTTTCAAATTGAGGTTTGAATCAAGTTAAGGTTTCAAATTGGGGGTTTTAAGTCAAGTTAGGGTTTCAAAAGATGTTTGAAGCCAATGTTAAGGTTTCAAATTAAGGAAGTCAAGTTAGATTTTCAAATGTGGGTTTGAAGCCAAGGTTGGGGGTTCGAAGTAGAGTTTGAATTCAGATTAGGTCTTCAAATTAGGGTGTGAAGCTAAAATGAGAGTTTTTCGAAATTGAATAAGGGGTTAGAAATCAACGCTCGTGTTTTAAATTAAAGTTTAGAGTTCAGTTTGTGTTTCAAATTAGGATTTTAAGACAAGGTTGGAGATTAAAATTAGTATTAAAAACCAAAATTAGGGTTTGAGATATATGGTTTCAAGCCTTTTTTTTTTTTTAGTATAAAAATAAGGATTTGAAGGTTATGGTTTCAAATTATGTTTATGTATTTAAGTCTTATTTCAGGCTTCACAATTCAAACCCTAACCTGGGCTTCAGTCCTTAGTTTGGAATTAGAAACCCTAATCCTTATTCGAAACCCGGAAACTGTCTTGAAATACCAATATTTCAAAACACTTTAGCCCAGGTTTGAAACCCTAATTTCAAACCAAACCCGGATTTAAAATCCAAATTTGAAACTCTAACCCACATTTAGGTTTAGGAATGGTAACCTGGGTTATGTTTTCAAAATAGTTTCAAATTACAGTTTCAAGGCTGGGTCATGGTTTCGAGCAATTATTAGGATTCCTAACCACGGTTACGCTTTCATATTTTGCAAGAGTGGAGACTCGGAATGCTAAGTGAGGATAGAAGAAGATTGCGTGGTTTTCACAGTCTTCTTTGTAGAATGAAATTTGTCGACTACTTGGAATTCCCCCAGCAGCACAACAGAGTGCCGATTATCGGCTAAGCGCTCGTGTCGCTAACACCCTTTTGTGACAGATAAACGTGATCCCCTTCTCGCCTTTAAAAAGGACACCTTGTTCTCGTTCAGGTCCGCCATTAATCATAGGATGCTCACTTTTGTTTTTTTTTACCCTTTCCATCATCCTTCATATTCAATATTGCTTCAGCAGAAAATGTTTGGTTTGAAACGTGCAACGTATACATAAAATTCCTGCCCTCGCTGAGTGTGATTTAAGATGTTGAAATGACAACCAGTTTGGAGTTTTCACAACAAGAATTACACACATTATACTGTATATTACAATATGTGCTTTGTTTTAGAAACGGGGCCTGCGCTAATGCTAGCAGTCAATGTAAAATCCCATTGAGAAGCTAATAGAAAATTTTACTTCAAATATTCACACACAAACGCTGTAGGAAAACATACAGACAGGTAATATAACAACACTCAAAGGCACATAATCTTCCTGTGAAAACCCATTTATATGAATAAATCGATTTCACAACTCTCTTTGCCAGTGCTAATGCTAGCAGTCGATGTCAAATCCCATTGACAAGCTAATAGAAAATTAGCGTCATTAACTTTGACTGCCACACGTTATCAAAAAACAAAACAACAACAACAAAAAAAAACTACAGTGCCAGCCGATTTCGAGCATTTTAATTCATCTTTCAAGGCAAAAAGAATATTGTTTGCCTTTACTACATGTACAATGTGGGTACTAAATGAAAGATCACATTCCATTCATCGTAATTTCATTAATCGTTATTAGACGTCTTTGGCAGTCAGAGTTAATAAAAAATAATCGTGATTATAACTTTTGTCGCCATCCCCCCCAACACCCCCAAGATTATTTTACACATGTACTTTTATCAGGTTGTGACTAGGGATGTAATGATAAAGGCAATATCGGGATATCTTGATATTAAAATTGCCACAATATTTTCGTCGTCACGTCAAAATATTAAAAGCAGCTCATATGTTAAAAAAAAAAAAACGAGGTTGTATTCCATTTGTGCAGTTCCAGCAACCTGCGGTGGTTAGTTTACGAGTGCAGTTTAATTTTAATTAGTGGTGTTTTGGCCACCTGCGTTTAAGACCCGCACTAATGGCCAGATGAAGGGGAACGTAACACGTTTGAGATCCTCCACAAATTGACTTGGTTCACAATGAGCATGAGCAAGTAAAGGCCTCAGTATTGAGTATGTAATTATTTTCAACAATATTGAGTAAAGTATCATAAACTGTGACAATTATTGTATTGTGACGTTTCCCTATCGTTAAATCCGTAGTTGTGACACTTTTAAACTACGACCCCCCCAAAAAAATAACAAATAAAAATAATATATATATATATATATATATATATATATATATATAATTGTATTTATTTTTTTTTATTTTTTTTTTGAAAGCCCCCTTTAATTACAGCAAATGATGGCGGTGAATGTGTTGAGGTTGTCATTCCGGCATCATCCTAACAACCAAGCATCCACTAAGTGACACTAAACCCGGGGATTAAATCCGCAAATAAAGCACAGACATGACCAGAATGTTCTTGGCCATAAATCTGAGTCCTAATAATGTTTTGAGAGTGAGTCGTATGGGATTATCACTGCGAGGAATTAGCGCCGTCCCTTTTCCTTACGCACTCAAGTATGTTGGGTTCCAATGACATTTATAGTGCAATTTGTCAGCTAGCAGTTCCGCTTATTGCCCTCTCCAAAGACTTGGATCAAGCTATGATCACTCGCCGTGTTGTCCTCATCTTTTGCATCTGATGTTTTGTTCTATAGGAATAAGCGGCTATGAAAAGTCTACAAACCCCCTGTTCAAGTGCCACTTTTTTTTGTAATGCAAAAAAATGAGACCAATTCCAAACTTTTCCTGACGTTAATGTGGTCAACAACATCCATCCATCCATTTTCTTGACCGTTTATTCCTCACAAGGGTCGCGGGGGGTGCCGGCGCCTATCTCAGCTGGCTCTGGGTAGTAGGCGGGGGACTGGACTGGTTGCCAGCCAATCGCAGGGCACACAGAGACGAACAACCATCCATACTCACAAGCACAACTACGGACAATTCGGAGCACCCAATTAACCTGCCATGCATGTCTTTGGAATGTGGGAGGAGACCGGAGTACCCGGAGAAAATCGACACGGGCACGGGGAGAACATGCAAACTCCACCCAGGAAGGCAGGAGCCTGGACTCAAACCCGAGTCCTCAGAACTGGGAGGCGGACGTGCTAACCAATCAGCCACCGTGCCACCCACAGTAATCATTTTAAAGTTATTTTAATGTTGTGTGGACTCTTAGATTTTATGGGCAGCCAGTGAAGAGAGGCCGGGACAAGGGTCATGTGCTCCCTCTTACGGCCACCAGTTAGGAGACGAGCAGCAGTGTTTTGGACAAGCTGGAGATGCTTGAGGGAGGACTGGCTGATTCCAAAGTAAATCCATCGAGTAGGTCGACATGTACTTGTATAACTCAAGTGAAAACGGAAGTGTAGTAAAAATAAAAAAACTGAAAAATATATTTAGAATTAAATGGGAGTCAAAATGAACATATTTTCTCACGTTTGGGACATCTTGTCCTTGGTTTTGTACACCGCCAAGATATCAGTAGATAATGATTTTTCTGTCATTATTATCGCGTTCACAGCACGAGCTGAGGATGCTCGGGTCATCGGAGCCAATTCACAACTTGAATCACCTCATCACTTGACCTGATTACCCGTCGTTAGATAAAGCAGGCGGGCAGGGGGTTATTTTTCCGATTCATCCGTTATCATTACGGACCCCGGGAAGAGTCGCGGCTACTGGGGATTAGCCGCGCTTAGCGATGTGGAATGTTCCAAACAAACTATTCATCTGAGAGTGAGACTGATTCTGCAACCTTTATTTGGTGGGGTTGGATGGATGGTGATGTATATTCTAGGGGTCTAACAAAAGAACGTTTTGAACCGTTTTCATTCAAAAGATGCGATCAAACCGAATCCGTTGGTTCCGCTTTTGGAGAAATGACCGGTGCTTGAGTACAATTGACGTACAAGACCAGAGGGTGCAGGGTTAATAACGGATTAGATCTCTCAAAGAATTATGCGGAGCTACAAGACTGCAACACACTGATACCGTATGCCGAGGCATGTACTGCCTTCTGTATGGGGGAGACGATCTAATAAGTTGGACTGCTGCATCGCTAATGATTCCAACCGCAGGAGCGCCGGGGCTCGAGTACACGCTCTGATTCAACGTTTCCGACCACCCGCTGCTGGAGTCGACGCCGATGACACGCTGCTCGGAGCTCTGCTTTGAAACGTCCGTAATTTAAAGGTTATGCATCAGGAAATCCGCGTGCGAACATCTTGGTGGGTTGCGTACGACGGAGCTAATGGTATCTTCCGTGGAAGCAATTGACACGGGCGGCTATGTGGCACCATGCGGACCGACCAGCCGAGGAGATTAAGGTCAAGCTTGCAAAGACATGCATAGGTTTAACGCAAAGTTCTCATCTCCCGCAGAGGGCCATTGATCGCTGAACCGGGAGCGGGCGGGAGGGGGAATGATAGCAAGCGGTGCTTGCGTCCAAACGGCATAGAGTCACATTCATTAGGCAGTGAAGGAGAGCAGACGCGCACTGGAGTACTTCTTTACATAAATCAATACACCTGCTCCACTGCCTTTACCGGCTCGGAGAAAACCGGCCGGGAATATTTTAGGTCTCAATTCCAAACACGGGTTCAAAGCCAGCTGTAGGTCGCTCACTCGGAACCGTTGGGAGTGCCTTTTTATTCACCGGGTAATACAAGTCAATGATGTGTAAAGCAAACCGACGTCACGTCTGAGCCCAAGAGTGGAGGAAATATCCAAAAACGTCTTCCTCTAAGACGGTGAAATAAGCGTAAACATATCAATAATCAAAAGGGACATTTCGATTTATAATCTTTTATTACTGACAGTGGTAGACGGTGAGAGGCAGAGGTGCGCATCGGTGCAAAGGTTCGTCTGCTGTCGAGGAAAACCGGTCAATCGCGATTGATTTATTACAATTCTTTCTCTTTCTTTTTCTTTCCAATCCGAGCGAGATGACCAGGAAGTATTTGGATAAATGCTTGTCCATCCATCCATTTTCTTGACCGCTTATTCCTCACAAGGGTCGCGGGGGCTGCTGGCGCCTATCTCAGCTGGCTCTGGGCAGTAGGCGGGGGACACCCTGGACTGGTTGCCATAAATGCTTGTACGAATTCTAATACAAACTAGACTAAGTGCAATTTCTGGAGAAATTGCGCGGGAATGCTGAAAGCACATTGAGAGATAAATTATGAAATGATAACCTCCTGGTTACTGGGCAATGCGCTTTCCCAACTGTGCCACCGAGCAGTATGATATATATATATATATATATGGAAGTGGGTGTGGAAAGTGATACTTAGAAAAAGTTCAATGACTGTCCCATTGAACATGAATGGGGAAAATTCGATATGAAATGTTAAATTGTGCAAATACTGTAAGTAATGTGGAATCCAACGATATATACCCTGGGAGGCGTGAATTTTTTAAGCTAGTTGAAATTTGAACAATGTAAATTGGAACTATTATGTGGGAGTTGTTGTTGCAAAAAAGTGTGGAGAATAAAAATCACAATATGCTTCAGCATTCCCACAATGAATGCCTCAATGCAACCTCAACCTGACAACCTTACTCCTAACCAACCTTTACAAAAGGTTACTCTAATCCTTAAACAGCAATTTTCAACAATATTTTGTCTGTAATGTTGATCACTTTATTATATTTCATCTGCAATTAATACCTTTAATTTAAAACCGCATCTTTCCACTTACTTTCGACTTAGAATGACATCACAGTTGCTCAGTGCTCAGGTAACGGCCAATTTTCAGTACAGCAAGTGGCACAATTTTGAAAGGTATTCATGTACACGAAAAATAATGAAGTTATCTGGACAAATTATTAACTTACTGCGCAATAATTGCGAAAGAGGACAGAAGCAAAAGACGGAGAAAACGCCCGTGGAGCGAAAGGGAGGAATTGTAAGTCTTTTATACTTGGTAATGTCATGCTAAGACAGTGCTGTCTTTTCACACATTTGAAATGAAGTACTCTATTTTTAATTTCATTTTGGCATTCTGACGTTTTCCACAAAGATTAAGGTGGTGTAGAGGTTTCTGCTGCTCCGTTTCCACTGAGCTCGTCCTTATTAGCGTGACTAAGCAGGCCCAGATTTCACACTAAATGTGCGAATAAATCCAAGAGATAATAATTATTCCAGTACATATACTATTTGTGACATTTTTTTGTTGGTGGTATGCCAGGGGATTTCTGCCATTTTCTCACAGTAAATATTGGCTGACAACACAAACAAACCGACAAAGGGCGGTTGGCTCTTGTCTCTCACCGTCTCGTCTTCAAAACAAAGCGATGGTAGGAGGTGTGATCCTCACATGAAGTACGTTCAGATATTTGCCGGCGTTGAGGCGTTACAAGTCACAATGTCATGAGACTGTCGTGCCTTACCCAGCGTATGCCAAAGATATGTTCAAAATAACCGTATTATAAACGCCCTCACTCGTATTTTATTTTTTATTTTTTTTGAACAAGCAATTATTAAGCGACTAATCTCTCCGAGCTGCAAACTTGATGAGTCAACTGATGGCCCTGTCCCGCCCCCTCACTCCGGCACTTGGCATTCGACACGATGTGAATCAGAGAGTAAAAAAAAAAAAAAAAAAGCGCATTCGATTCAGGGCAGTTAAAAATAATCAGCAGTTCTTGCAGGACCTGCTTCATGCAACCACTCAGAGATGTTGCGTCATATTTGGTGCCACTGTTGTGACATGCTAGTTAATTTTTTTAAGATGCCATAAAAAGAAAAAAGAAAAAAAAAAAACGGTCCAGATATGTCTTATTCAGAATGAATCACTTCCTTAGCACCAACACTTGCACAACTTCTGATTTTTTATTTTTTATTTTTTTGTAGTTGACGTTCAGTTGATGACGACTAATCAATGATGTCATTGATATTTCTGTTCATTTGGTAATTGCGTCGACACGTGGGACTACGTGTAAATGTAACTAACTACACCCTTAAAACTGCCGTGTCAAAAGTAAACCAATTTTGGTCAAAAACCAACGCGCTACTTGGGTCATTTTGACCCAACTTCGGGGTTGTTGACCCGATTTTGTTTTGAATTAAAACAATCCTAAATTAGGTCAGATTTAAAGTTGGGCCAAGTTTTGTTAGAAAGCAACCCAAAGTTGGGTTGAATTGACCGAATTTTGTTTTGTATCAAAACAACCGTAATTTGGGTCAGATTGACCCAATTTTGTTTGAAACAAAACAACCCTACATTGGGTCAAATTGACCCAATTTTATTTTGTATCAAAACAACGCTAAATTGGGTCAAATTGACCCAAATTTGTTTTGTAGAAAAACAAACCTAATTTAGGTCAGATTGACCCAATTTTGTTTTGAAATAAAACAACCCTAAATTTGGTCAAATTGACAATTTTGATTTGTAACAAAACAACCCTACGTTGGGTCAAATTGACCCAATTTTCTTTTGTATCAAAACAACCCTAATTTGGGTTAAATTGACCCAGTTTTATTTTTCAATCAAAACAACCCAACTGATGACTGGGTGGATGACTGGTTAGCACGTCCGCCTCCCAGTGCAGAGGACGTGAGATCGAGTCCCAGCTTCAGCCTTCCTGGGTGGAGTTTGCATGTTCTCCCCGTGCTTGTGCGGGTACTCCGATTTCCTCCCACATTCCAAAGACATGTTTAGCTTGAGGTTGATTGAACACTCTAAATTTGTCCCTAGGTGTGATTTTGAGTGTGAGTGCTTGTTCGTCTGTGTGCGCTCTGGATTGGCTGACAACCAGTTCAGGGTGTACCCCGTCTACTGCCCGAAGCTGGGATAGGCTCCAGCACCTCTCGACCCTTGTGAGGAATAAGTGGCTAAGAAAATGGATGGATGAAAACAACTCTAAATTGAGTCAAACTGACCCAATTTTATTTTTTGTATCAAAACAGCAAAACAAGCCATTTTTCGGTCAAATTGACCCAAGTAGCGGGTCGGTCCAATTTTTGACCAAAATTTGCTTATTTTTGACCCTGCAGTTTTGCGAGTGTATAGTACAGCCAGTGCATCAAATTAAGCCGCCATTTGCTCTCGGGCGACATTTCTTCGGTTCTGCAAGTGCATGCTTCACATGTGGGTTTTAATAAAGACACTGCTTGGAGCGGAATCAATGGCGGTTGGGCCACCCTGGGGGTACGCCGCATCTCTACACCCCAAACACTGCCTCCGCTCGACACGCTCAGCCGATGGTGGCGTTGTGTGTAACTACAGAGGCGGTAATTGCGAGTCATTGAGATTCATTAGCCGGTTTCCTGCTACAATGGCACAAAATCCATACGCAACGGTACCCGTTTGGTGCCTTCCTTCACTAAATGACTTTGATGGATGAATATGTTGGGATTAAGTTCACACGCATGCCTCCTCGCCGCCGTTCCCTCGCACACGTCCAATTTGATTAACGCTGTCGGCGGTGATTGAGACCCTCGGGTATACGCTGTTGCGGTTTTCAAACGGTAAATAAAAAAAATAAAAAATGGCGCGCTTCTATACCGGCGGGCCGCGATTGTGTTGAATAACTAATGACGCAGATGAGCGCCCCATCCTTTTTAAAAATTTAATTAGGCTTGATTACAAAGGTCTGCATATTTTGGTGATTGGGAGGGGGGTTTCATGCATTCCAAAAGGCAGACGTGTGACTCGGATTTCCACCACAGTTTTCTGGAAAACAGAATCTCTGCAGTTGCACAATATGCAAAGCTACAAAAACCCATTATTCTGAATTCAGGCTGTACTTTTAGTAAAGGAATATGATCAGTACATTAACCACTAGTTTTAGTAACTACATATAAATAAACTGAAGTCAGTGTACCGCCGTATGATATATATCGAACCGAGATTTATCCACTTGTGCCTTTCCGCAGACAGATATGTTTTAGAGTCGTTCGGACCTGCAACTCGGGTGGTTAAATGCGAGATGGATACAGATGAGAAAGAAAAGTTCAAACCGGTGAAAAATGTGGACAAAAGTCGAGGCCGTGCGCACGCTCTGGAGCGTACCCCTCGAATGGAAGATTTATTCTGAGATGCGCAATAACAAAGAGCCCAGCGGTAGTGCTCCTGATCACAGGTTCACCACGTGTGGCTAACTCTGATAAATTGCTCTTTTTAGTCGGGCCTCGGTGTTGTTTTGGGAGAAGGTCGAAGAGGGAGGAGTAAGACGGTGGTTTTTGATCGTCAACCCGGAAATAGGTATGTTTGAGAAAGTGCAGGATGTGATATAAGGTCAAGATCTACAATATGTATTCTTACAGACCTTTCCACTGGGTCTGGCCGAGCAAGTAGTACTGCAAATGACTAAAATCCGACGACATTCAAAATATTTATGACCTTATGATTGGAACAGCCTTTGCTTTGGTGAAGAACTTTGGTACTAAAGTCAACATGCATTATAAACCAGTGGTTCCCTTCAAGGTTATTTTAGTTAACTAAAACTAACAAAAAAACTAAAACTAAAATTCAAAAAACAATTTCGTTAATGAAATAAAAATGAAAATGTTTTTTTTTTTTTTTTTAAATGAAAATGAACTGAAACTACATTTTATGTTTACAAAACTAACTATAATTATAGCAAACATGTCCTTCGTTTGTCTTTGGTAATTAATTTAATGCATGAACCTTTTGGGGATGATTTTTTTTTGTTTTTTTTTGTAGATTTATTTTTATATTAACCGGAAAAAGGAGTGATGTCATCTCACAGCAGCCAATAGAAAAACACCTTCAGATGACGTCGCTCCCATGGTGTTTTTTAAAATATTGTGCACAAGTAATATGCATTTAAAAAAAAACTAAAACTAATACTGAAACTAGCTAAAACTAAACTAAAACTAAGCATTAATTAGATAACTAAAAGTAATAAAAATTAACAGAACCACTCTGAAAACAAAGGGTTAGGGTTAGGGTTAGGGTTAGGGTTAACCCTAACCCTAACCCTAACCCTAACCCGAGTAGAGCTGTCACGCCGCAAATTGATTAGCGAAATGCAACACACCAAACAAGATTGCGCAAGATGGCATTCCCCCCCTTTTGTCCTATGTGATACTCAGATGTCAGCTACACTCGTGTTTATGATGCCTGACAAATGTTTTGTCGCCGACTCTGATGTCATTTCGGAAAAGGAAGCTGACCGGCGTTCTTGGGAGGGGAGGGAAATTGAATAACTGAAAAACTGACAGCGGAATTGACTGAATGCTGTCGTTTGGATCTAATTGATAAAAGCCAAACTGTGGGCCACTTTAATTGAATAAGTCAGTCCCTGTAAAGTGCAAATATATGTCTTTTAAGTTTGACACACGTAGAGAGTAGTGTTAACCATCTTGCCAAATTTGAATGATTTAAAAAAAAAAAAAAAAAGTGTTTTCAAAATTGTGGAAAATCAGACTGGCTAAAATTGTGGCAAAATCAGGCTGAAAAATACATGCTACTTTTATCATTGATCTTTCAGTTATTGAAATGGATAGAAGTGACCCAATAGTATTGTGTGAAACACCAGGTAACTCTTTAAAATTGTGAACAAAATGCATGCCTTCTATTAAAAAAAACACAAACCTATCATGTTAACTCATTCAAGCCCAAAAAAGGGTAAAACCGTTTTTATACTTTGTCATTCACTCCCAAAATCATGTTGACACGTTTTTTTTGTTTTTTGTTTTTTTTGTATCAAATATGATACAAATCAAAAGTCATATGTGGAAGTTGATTTTCAAAAAAAAAAAAAAAAAAAGTTTTTTGTTGTTTGTTGAAAATAACCAATAAATACTCTATTTACAAAGAATCCGAATTTTCTCTCATATATTTCATGGTTCAGGCTTTACAGGGTTAAGTGAATAGAGTAAACCTCACTTGCAAAAAACACACACACAAACTTGTACACCTGTCAATGATTTCCTTCAGCGTCTTGTTCATCTCATTGGGAATCACGAATTTCTCCAAGGACAAGCGAGCGCCAGTCACCTGCCGCACGTCTGAAACCTCCCGTCTCGTAATTAAGCGTCCTGATGCGATTACACGCCTAATGAAATCTCATTTAAAATCCTACCGTCAAACCACATCCATTGCTTTTTTTTTTTTTTTTTTTTTTGTCATCCCCCTTCTCCCCATGAGTGACCTTTACATTTGTTGTGTTGTAATAACAGTCAATGTCAGGGCAAGCAATCTGCTGTGGTGCTAGAATCAAATATGTCACCGTGGCCTTTGTTTGAATAGTGGAAAATTTGTCGACTATCTTGCTAGCTTTGACATTGGTGCAGAACAATATTAATGATATCATCATATATTAGTGCGATCAACGATATCGTTAGTATCGTGACACGGAAATCGCAAGATATAATCAACGTATTGCAACATAGTACTAGTAATTGTCAATATCAACTAGTTGTTTTTTGGCGGTTGTTTATCAGTAGTTTTGCTATTATCGCGATACAGTGATTGTGAGATAATCAAAATTTTGGAAGATATCGCTCGTATCATGATACAGTAACTGTGCACTTATTGATATATTGGAAGAAAAATAACTGTTAAATCTGTTTTGCTTTGCCAATATTTCTTATCACAATAGGGTGGTTGTGCAATATTTATATAGCAAAAAAAAAACAAAAAAAAACACAACAGTTGCTGTTTTTTGTTTTTGTTTTTGTTTTTTTAAGCTATTTTCATAGTTTTTCCCTGCTTACCTATTCACGATGAGCATGGAAAATATTAGCGACACACGCCTGGATTAAGACCCCAAATTGGTGTTTTAAAGTGGTAGGTTATATTTATCATGGAGTGACCAGATTTTCAAAATTATAAAAACCAGGTCAAAAATGTGCAAGACACCTTTTCCTCAATCATTAAATGGAGAAAGATTCATCATGATGAATCAAAATTCTACGATGTGATTAATCCGATGAAAAAATAATAATTCGACAGCTCTAGTTATTACTGTAGCGATTGCTAAATGCTATCTTGGTTGACAGTTCAACAGCTGTAAACAATCAATGCATTCATCAATACCCAACTTTGTCCTTTGTCGCTTGGTCTACTGGAAGCTGGCTGTGCTGTTGAGTCGCATTTGGCTCGTAGGACTACATTTCCCATGATGAGACACGGAAGTAGTTCTAGTTGAATTGGTTTATCATATGAATCGCTATGACAACAGTGTGATTGAAGAACATGGTGAAATGTAGTTAATGGTGACTACTGAAAAGGAGCCGATATATGTGTTGTAAAATACATCTATAATTCTTCATGCTTTAGGTACTTTGACAAAAAAGCTTGCCTCAGTCATGTTATTAAGACACCCGGCAACTATTTAAAAAAAAAAAAAAAAAAAGTCATGTCTCATTAAACCCCCTGAGAGTGACTTATTACAAAGATAAAAAGAAAATGACTGTAATTACCAGCTCTTAAAACTAAGACGTGTCGCAGCGACTCGCTTGCCATTAGTCTTCCAATCATGCTCGCTCGTGTACTGCTAAGTGCACCTCGAGCGCCTTCCAAGCGACGCATTAGCTCGCCGCTGTTGTGACATAAGGCCCCAATGCTCTTGACGCAATGTACAGAAACCGCGTTCGCGTGCAGGCAACATCAGCCGCCGGGCCAACGACGCGAGGCGAGGCCTTGACATGGCATGAATCATAAAGTGATGATTATTCATCTGTGGAAAAGGAACAGTGTCAGTGTGGGGAAGGAAAAAAAAAACGTGAAAAGTAGCATCATGTAGCTCTCATAGGTGATATCTTTTTCAAGCAGCTCTCAAAATGTGTCTCACATGAAGTCTTACTTATGTCAAGTAGAAATGATGTATGACATGACTGCTCCCAAGCTGCAAAGCATATACTGAGTGTGGGGGGGTTTGGGGGGGGGGGGGGGGGGGGGGGGGTTGGGTGGAACAAACAAAAAAACTTAAAATTGGGTTGTTTTGTGGATTATACATTTGAGCCAACTTTTTGTGTGACTCATTTAACCCGAAAAAGTTGGATCAAATGGATAACCCCAAAAACAACCCCCCAAAAAATGTTCTGTACAAATTAACCCCCAAAATTGTGTTGCACCCTCCCAAATGATGCACCTTAAGGAAACCATACTTCAATTTATACATTTGCACCTTTTTTTTTAAAATTTTAAAATAAGTAATTTTATGAATTTAGTTTTGTCCACAGTTAACTTACATAATTATAGTATTTTAAAGAATTGTATTTGTCTTTTTTTTTTCTTTTTTTATGTTGTTATGTACCCAACAATCGTGATTTCAATTATACCAAAATAATTGTGCTTAACATTAAGAAACCCTGCCCCCAACCCCGACAAACACACAAACCCCACCCACCCATATTGGGTTGTCGTGTACAAGACAGTTCCGAAAATTGGGTTATCTATTTGACCCAACTTTTTGAGTTCTAAACGAATAACCCAGAAAGTTGTCTCTGTCCCTATTGGACCCCCCCAATGGAAGAAGAAAACATCTCACGCCCCCCAATGACAGAGCCACTGCCCCCTAATGTAGTGGAGGTGCAATTGCACTTTATTCTAAGACAGTAAAAAAAAAAAAAAAAAAAAAGCATGTTCCCCGAGGTCAAACGCGCCCCCCTTGACGAAGTCTCGCCCGCCCCACTATTTGAGAAGCACTGGGTTAACGTGACCCAACTGTTAGCATGCTCGAGATGTGGGTGAAGCAGCATGTGATTGATGATCCAAGGCTGTTTTTGAACGTTACCTTCCAGCCATCAGTAAACCCAAGACCAATTTTATTCCTTTTGCTCCCCCGCTGATTCAGGGACAAATACGCTCGGCATTGCAAACAATAAATAATCATCATCTACTCGTCCTTGTTCTGTCCGCCCAAAGTAGGAAAACAACTTTTTCCCTCAACCTCCACGGGGCTGAAATATCATGTTTGAAAGCGTTGCGCCCTTATGAATAATTAAACAATTTGTCTTAGTGTGCAGCGGTGTACAATTACTCGGAGAAGGCAAACGTGCGGCTGTATGTTAAAGGTATCGTATTAATGGCGTCCCATGTAAACGAAATGGCGGCGTGTAAGCGGCCCTCGCGGGATTTGAGGCGATGCTTGCCACTCGCTGCAGTACTCACAACTGCAGTATTTGCACCCGTAATGATCGGCGGTGGAAAAATCACCCAGCACAAGTCTGCTGACACTTTTTTTTTTTTTTTTTTTTTTTTTCTCATCCGTCTTCTCGATGCATTTTTTAGCGATGCCGCCTGTGGGCTGAGAAATAAGAAAATGTAGCTGATGTGCATAATCCTTGCTAATACTGGGAGGGAAAAAAAAAAAAAATTACACACCTCAGCAATTGTATTTTATTTAAAAAGTCGTCTTGTTCGACAAGAGCCAGACGATGTGGTTTGTCTGCTGTGAACTTCATCTCCGCATTGACGTCTGCGCCGGTGCGAGCCCGGAACTCCTCATTGCCGTTGAGGGATGAAGATGGGGGGGGGGGGGTAGCGAGAGCGGATTGAGGGGAGTACACGATAATGAGGCGCGGTGTTTGACAGCTGCGGGGATGGTGCACCGCCAAAGTAAAAGAAGGAGAGGAATGGAACATGCCAAGACGCCAGACTGGATCTGCGCTCGTTCCGTCGCAGGTTTACGTCAAGTCGTGTCGATGTCCTCGGGCCTCTGCTACATGAGAGCGCTCTTATTCTTGTGAGCGTTGCTGCCAACAAGGGTTGAGTCGGGCTTTGGATGGTTATGAAGACTTGAAATTGTTTTGATGGATCAAGATTGTCTTTATGTGTAAAAAAACACATGAGAGCATGACAGTGTGAGTTAGTATGTGAATGTGACGATAAGAGTGAGTGTGAGGTATCTATGAAAGCGAGTGTGTGACTGCAGGAGCGAGAGTGACAGTGTGAATATGAGCGTTTGCGAGTGTGAGAGACCGTCAGTGAAAGTGTGGTTGTGTTTGTAAGCGATATTGTATGTTTGTGTGAGAGCTTGACAATGCGTGCGTGGGTGTGAGAGAGAGCAAGTGTATTGTTTATGAGCGAACATGTATGCGAGTGACCATGCGTGAGAAAGTATGTATTTGTTGCTATGAGTTTTGTGTGTGAGAGTGATTTTTTGTGTGTGTGAGAGAGAGTGTGGCAGACTACATGTTGATTGTGTGTATGTTTCATGAATTAGTGTGTGAGAGTTATTTAGAAACAGGTTGTGTGAGTGTGAGAGTGCTGTAGCGAGAGTGTGAGTGCGTGTGTTGTGTGAGAGGTATGTGAATATGAGTGTTTGCAAGTCTGAGAGACGGTCAGTGAAAGTGTGAATGTGTTTGTAAGCGATATTGTATTTTTTTCGTGTGAGAGTATGACATTGCATTTGTGTGCGTGGGTGAGAGAGAGCAAGTGTATTGTTTTTTAGCGAACGTGTATTTGTTCCTATGAGTTTTGTGTGTGAGAGTGACTTTTTTTGTGTGCATGTGAATGTTGCAGCGTATGTGTGGAGTGTGTGTTTCATGATTTAACGTGTGAGAGTTTGTGTGGGAGTGATTTAGAGACAGGTTGTGTGCGTGTGAAAGTGAGTATGTGAGAGTGTGTGAGTAAAATAATGCAAGTGAGAACGTGCGTGTGCATGTTTCGGTTTGCGTTTGAGAGGTATGTGTGCGTGATCAAAAGATTATGTGAGAGCATCCGTGTACATGTGAGTGTATTTAAGAGAGTTGGAATTTATGTTTGTACACTTGTGGGAGGCTGCAAGATGGTGTGAAGCATGAGAGTGTGCGAGTGTGATTGAGACAGCTATGTGTGAGAGTGAGTGCGTGAGTAAAAGAATGCAAATGATATATTATACAAGAGTGTGCCCGTGTTAGAGCGTGTACGTGTTTTGTTTATGTGTGAGAATGAGAGCCGTGCCTACGAGACTATGTGTGAGAGTCAGGAGGGGTGTGAAAGAATGTGTTTTTGTTGGCGTGTGTTTGAGCAAGCGAGAGCCAGGGCGAGAACACCCCGCGCCTCCTCATCAGTCAGGTGATTGACAGGTGATAAGTGCAGCCCCGGCCCCGCCTCTCGCCCGGGACCGTCCGCGAGCGCCGGCGTGAGCGCGGACGGTCCCGTATGGATGAATAGATGATGCCCGAAGCTGCAAACACCTCCAGCGGTGTTGCCACAGCCTCCAGAGGGAAGCTTAATTGATTCCAACCTGCTCCATTTGCTCCAGGATGAGTGATAAGACTGTGAGAGCAGCGAGGCGGGTTTATACTCTGGGAAACACGTTTGATTATTATATATATATATATATATATATATATATATATATATATATATATATATATATATATATATATATATATATATATATATATATATATATATATTTTTTTTTTAAGCATTATATTTATATATATATAATACTTTTTAAAGCACACAAAATAAATTCAATCTGATTATAAAAATTTAATTTTATTTTTTATTTTTTGCAAGCATAGAAAAAAATGCAGTTTTATTTGGAGGATCTTGAACATAGCACCAAAAAAAAATTAAAAATAAATCATATATCATCATATGTATAGTGCACTAGGTTTGTTTATATATTAGGGGTGTAACCGTTTAAAAGATACGAGTGCATTAAACCGAAATGAATGGAATCATTACATTTTGAAATTTATGTATCAAATTGTAATTTAGTGGATATATATATATATATATATATATATATATATATATATATATATATATATATATATATATATATATATATAAGGCCCTTTTTTACGGTACTGACAAGTTTATTCCAATGTGTAAAATGATAACAAAAAAGTAATTGCATCATAATCTCTCTCGTTCTGAATCATACCATATCAAATTGAACCGTAACCCCTCAAAAAAAAAAAAAACAGCAATATATCACAATATTACAGTCCTCAATTCTCGTATTGATTCACTATACAGTCGAATCGATGTTTCAACATCAAATATTTAACAAAATGTCTTATTTAGGGTTCACACTTTACATGGAAGAATGTTATATTATGGAACCTTAATATTTTTATTTCAATACTGTTCAAACAGATTTCAAGCTGTTTGTTAAATACGGTGGCTCACAATTCTATATTATATAGTATTTTCTAAATTTGAGTAAAAAAAAAAAAAAATCATAATAATCGACTTTAGTTTCTTATCGGGATTAATCGGTATCGAATTGTGTCCTATGGATCGTGATATCGATCGAATGTCCCGGTACTCGTCAATTCACACCCCTAATAATCCCGTTCCACTTTCAAATCGAACTGTCATTGAATTGTTTTGCACACCACATATCGAATGGAAAAAGTCCCAAGCTCCCTTACCGGGAATTGAACAGGAAGTCAGCCATTTTGATTTGAAGCAACAACCATTTTAGATGACTTCCAAGCTTTTAACAAACTCTTGCAAGGGAATTTGCCCAAATGGAAAGCAGTCATCCAGGCCATATGGGCGACGCCTAATTGCGCTAATTTATTTATTTATTTATTTTGCCGACGCCATCTGAAGTGGCTGGATGAGCACGGTGACAAAATTTCATCATTTCAACCACTTGACTACCGTTCACGGCTGCTGGCATCTATGTTAGTCATATTAGATTCATGTACGTCAAGTTATGGGAAATAGACGCAGCTGGTCGAGCCGATCTGTGGTCGCCCGCACCTCCTCTCAGGGGCGGGGCAATATTCTCACCGCGTGCTCCTTACAGCATGCCGATGCATTATATCCTCACCGCAAGCAGGCCAACAACACAATGTGTTTTCCCAATCTAATTAATGCGCCAATTAGGAAAAAGGAAAACTCGTTTCCCGGGGGCGACGTTTGCTCGCCTTTACTAATTAGACGTAGCAAAACGCGAGTGATATGCATCGTGATTGGAAATGACAGCCGGCTCCTTGATGCAGGCGGCGATTTATTAAAGGTGGTGCCACACACAGTAGCAAGACTGGTTTCAAGTACGAAAGTCGGCGTTTTGCGTGACTGTGTGAGAGAGATGCAGTCATTCCCCGGTGAGGAGGCTAGCTTATCACCCCCGGTTGTTGTTTTTTTTTTTTTTCTTGTCGCCGCTAGGTGGCAGATTATAGAACTATCGGACTTTGCCACAAAACTATCAAATGTCACACGTCTGTGTAGCATAATACCTAGTGAATGTTAGCTACGGAAAGATGAAACAAAGCTAACACCTTCTTCTTAAATTAGCATCCTTGGCAAGTTCTTTGTACGTTCAGAAAAGACAGACATGCGTCACTGTAATTTGTCTTGGCATGCCAAAATAAATTCTCAACTCAATTCAACTTTATTTATATAACTCAAAAAAATTCCGCAGAAATTTTGAATGGGACTGCTGACTCTTACAAGGTAGAACGCAGCATGTTGCAGACTACTTGTAGCAGTACCAGTACCAGTAGTAGTAGTAGTAGTAGTACTTGTATTAGTAGTAGTAGTAGTGGATATCGGTTCACTTCCTGTTGATTGTAGGACACTTCTGGGTCACTTCCTGTTGATATCGGTTCACTTCCTGTTGATTGTAGGCCACTTCTGGGTCACTTCCTGTTGATATCGGTTCACTTCCTGTTGATTGTAGGCCACTTCTGGGTCACTTCCTGTTGATATCGGTTCACTTCCTGTTGATTGTAGGCCACTTCTGGGTCACTTCCTGTTGATATCGGTTCACTTCCTGTTGATTGTAGGCCACTTCTGGGTCACTTCCTGTTGATATCGGTTCACTTCCTGTTGATTGTAGGCCACTTCTGGGTCACTTCCTGTTGATATCGGTTCACTTCCTGTTGATTGTAGGCCACTTCTGGGTCACTTGCTGTTGATACCGGTTCACTTCCTGTTGAGTGTAGGCCAATTCTGGGTCACTTCCTGTTGATACGGTGAACTACTGAACTGTATGAAAAGCTTATGAAATAAGATAAAAACAATAAAGGAAGCAAAATTGCGAGCAGATAAGTTTGCTGGGGGTCTAAATGAGTTTTGAGGACCAAAGCAGTTTCATTTTTTTTTTTTTTTCTTCAACCACACATTATTGCATTATTTTAATTCTCACATTTTGTTTGCACAATACATTTTTTTGTTGTTGTACAAGTTACTTTTGCACCAAATTTACCTCCATAGTTCAGAGGAGAGAGAAATGCTGATGTCATGTGAAATCTGATTAATTGATGAAATAGTACCGATGCGAATAAAATGTCATTTACATAGACCTGCAGTGCTGCTTTTGAAGAGTCTGGGCAGATTTGATTGCCATAGCAACACATTGAGGCTGAAATCTGATTGGACAAAAATACAGATAACGCACTGAAAGCAGTGCAGCCAAGAGATGCTCGTGAGTATTGTTGTACAAGTACAATATTGTCGAGCCACAACATAAGTCATGCAGTGCTTTTTCGAACCGACGGATATTGTGTCAACTGGACTCGACAGTGTCGGCGTTTTTTTTGTTTTGTTTTTTTTTCTCCCATAATTACATTCACAGCGTGTCCCAACACGTTTTCTGTCTTGTCATTTGCCGCTTGAAGAGCTCATCCATCCAGCCGCGCAGCGGCAACAGCCTTCCAGTGGGCGGCCGGTGGTCAATAGTAGTCGAGTTTGGTATTAATGACACCTCTCGCGATGACTCATATGTCAGATCGACGGAAACCCCTGCAGTCATCCTGCTTGCACAATATGATTATTTTGGTTTACTTCTACCGACAAATTAAACATGACACAAGCTCACTTTTGCCTTGAGTACAATTACCCTTTTTTTTTTTTTTTTATCACCGTTATGTATTAGTATGCATAAACGGCGTGTTTGTTTAGCTCGTTACGCTTGCCCGGAGGGCAGCGGAAAGGAATGAAGAAAAGAATAACAAACAAAAAAAAATTGCCATCCGTATGCGATCCGCAACTCTGTGTGTTACGGGCTGTAAGAATAAGACAAGTCATGCTGTTTCTGAACGCAATTTCATCATTGATTTATTGACAAGACAGCACAAACTACAGGGAACCCAGAAGACTGGATCAGGAATCGGTACATAACAAGTATATTTTTTTACTTAAAGTGCCATACATGGCTTGAATGAAATACAAAAATAAAATACAAAGTTTAATGCATCACAAACATAGTGAATGAATGAACGAATGAATTAATAGAAGAACAACTAATAAACAATCATGTTTTAGTGGAATTGCTGTATCAGAGATGCACATATTTGGTGACAAGTATATTGCTTTCTATTATTAATTTTCAGCTCTATTTAAATAATAAAAATAATAATTCACACAATTGTTGTTTCTCAGCTAGCTTTTGTATTCCCTAGCTGTGTTTAACACATTCATTGCCAGACCAGCAAAAAAAAACAAAAAAAAAACGTCTTTTTCCGTCAATGGCAGTGAATGAGTTAAACGTGGTAAAAATCAATGAAGCAATTATAAATTGTTGATACAGCAGGAGTGTCCAAACGTTTTCCTCTGAGGGCCACAGACAGAAAAATAGAAAGCTGCAAGGGCCACTTTGATTTTTTTTAAAGTTATTTATTAACACATTCATTGCCAGACCAGCAAAAAAAATGCATCATTTGACGTCTTTTTCCGTCAATGGCAGTGAATGAGTTAAGTTACATTGTATGCCCAACAGTGCACAATATCGTGAGCTTAATAGCATTCTTCACCTACTGTTACAATATCAATAAAAAAATAAATAAATAAATAAAGTTAAAATTGCCTTATTATTTTTCTCAACCTCCACAGGTGACAACGCAAAGTCGAAATCATGTTAAAAGAGAGAAGTCCAAGTCGAAAAATTGACATCTTAGTGGCTTATAAATCGGAACGTGAACCACCAACGTCGATGGCGCAACAGATTCCAAGAAGCTAGCTAGCTATTCCTGTTTATTAAACAGGAATAAAAACAACCAGCTTCAATAATCCTCAAACTAATCTGAAAACAAAAAACAAAACAAAAAACAGTAGGCTTATAGGTGAAGTGACTTTTTTTTTCAGTTTTTTTGTCATGAGCTAATTTAGCATTTATTTTGTTAGCTAGGTCACAACATTAGCAAAGCTACGGAAACGCGTTTAGCTAGCAATAACTAGCTTTTCATTTTGTGTCAGGGTGAGCACATAGATGTTCGAGTAAGTAATCTTAAAAAGGAGGGGAAACTATTTTGAGCGCTAACGTTTTCAACAAAAATGGTACTTAGTGTATGAAACAGCAAAAAATAATGTTTTACTTTTATACCAATGTACATTTCAGAATCTATACTTTTCTTTTTAACTTTTACTTAAGTAATGGTGTCGAATCAGTACTATTACCCAAGTTGTTTTACTTAAGTATGTGTGTATTTTTTTTTTTACTTTCGCCATTTGTGCTCTCAGCTAACCTTTTCTTAACATGTATCCGCTAGCAAAGGATCAAAAGACAGGTTACTTTCCCCATTTGTGCTCTTAGCTAGCCTTTTCTTAACACGTCTCCGCTAGCAAAGGATCAATGGACAGGTTAAATGTTAAGTGTCAAGTATGTGTTTGTTTATTTTTGGTTAGGTGTTTGTAGTTTTCCATCGCTTAGTTACTTGCACTAAAGTACAAAGTGTTAGCTGTTTTTTTTTTTTTCCCCCACCTCTGCTCTTAGCTAGCCTGTTCTAATGGATATCTGGTAGGAAAGGGTCAAGGGACAGGTCATTAGCATCAAGTTAAAGTGTGTTTACGTCTCCATTTACCAGTTTTATACACTGGACTTTGTTTTTCTAGCGTATTTTACCTCTGCTCTTAGCTAGCTAGCTTGTTCTAAACGTTTATCCATTTTTGTACTTCTACTTTGAACAGTCTTTCTTTTGTTTTGATTATCGTTTTTTTTTGCGGTTTTGCTTGTTTATATGTTCAATAAATCAAATCAAAATCAAAACTTTTGACATGCTGTACTGTAGTCTGATTCTTTTTGCCGCCACTGCTCTAAACGCGTATCCGCTAGCGAAGGGCGAAGGCGCAAGGTTAAATGTTAATAGCGTCACGTTAAATTGCGTTTTAATTGGTCGGCTGTTTTTTTTTTTTTTTTTAGTTTTACCGTTTTGGCGCTAAAAATGAGTTGCCCCCGGGAGCACGCAGCTGCAAGATGTGACTGGTTTGGCGCGTTTTGTGCACGCCGAGCCCGCCTTCAAACTAGCAATTAGAATGAATTGCTTATTGATAAGCCCCCCCTCCCCCCCCACTTGCTCCTCTCCCCCGCCGGCCTCCATCAGTAGCCTCTCTTGCCTTCATTGTTATTCTTCGCCGGCGCTCGGCGCCTCTCAGAGAATTGCCAAGTCAATTTAGAATCACTCAATAACAACCTGATGTGCTTTAGCGCAAATATGGACTAATGCCGGCGGAACAATCAACACCTACGCCTTTTGTCCTCGGACTGCTGCAGGTGATCCGTCTGGCCCGGGGACCACCGATGGCAAAAATATTTTGCGGTTTCCGCCGTGCTCCCGAAAGCTGCGCGTGATAACGGGGACGGGAGAGGCCCGTTAGCATTTAAAAAGCCGTCGCATTGTGGGGATGACTAATAAGGCGCCATCTTTGCTCAACAAGAGCCTCACGTATCCAGGACCACGCTATCCTAATGTTTTTTTTTTTTTGTTTTTTTTTTCCCCACTTGGTAGCTCGCATAAAGCGTTTGCCGCCGATTTAGCGGTAGGGCGGCTTAAAGTGTAGTTGAACGCGGCCCAAAAAAGTCAAGAGGATTCGGCGTTCAAATGAAATTTGCTGGGAAACAGTCAAGAAATAAAACTTCAAGGTCAAATAAGAACACTTCAGCTCTTTTTCACTTTGGGATACAATTGTTTTGAAATTTTTGGAGTCAACCAGCATCACAGAATGTCTTGTGTTTTCAAATAGGGTTTCAACTTGCAGGGCTACTTATCGGTGATCGACATCGGCACTTCTAAATTATTGGGTTATCGGTTTCGGTTGCAAATAGCATTATCGTGCATCCCTAGAAAAAAGTGCCTCCAATTTTTATTTATTTTTTAATTTGAACAAAAACATCTCGGTGATTTGGGGGGCTGCCATCACAAGTGCACAAAATAATAAGTAAAAATAAATAAACCCTTTTTTTTTTGTTTTTTTTGGCAATATGTTTACCGCTGGATGATTTTGTATATAATAATAATGATTATAATAAACAAAATTGCCAAAAATGAAAACCCCGATCATTTTCTCCCGATACGATCAGCTGAAAATGTCGTCATTGGGACTCGGTTTCCGATCACATGATCGGGATCAGGACATCCCTAATTTTTATTTTTAATCTAAAAAAATATATATATTATATATATATATATATTTTTCAATTACAGTCTTCCCTCGCTATAACGCGGTTCACTTTTCGCGGACTCGCTGTATTGCGGTTTTATTTGTGTGCAAATTTGCATGCATTTTTTTTTTTTTTTACAGTAATGTACTTAATTTATAAAATTTATGAAGATTTGAACATTGAGAATGTTTAAAGAGAGAGATGTAAGAAAATGTCAATGCCTTGATGAGAAAAGTGTCTAAACTGTGTGGCGAGGGCTTTAAAAGCCTTCAAACATTATAAAGCTAACGACTTTGCGGATTTCATTTATTGCGGGTATTTTTTGGAACCCAGCGGAAAACGAGGGAACACTGTAATCGGTTATCGGAATTTTATCCTGCCAAAAAAAAAAAAAATAAAAAAAAAAATGAACAGTTCGGGTCCCAGTTTCCAGCCTGGATTATAATTTCCAACACGTTTGCGTTTGAAAGTAAAGCTTGACGGCATTTGCGAGCAGCCGGAATACGAGTTGCGTTTGTGTGCGCGCAAGGTGAGCTGTGAAAGATAAAGCGTGGCCTCTGAACTGAGCAGAATCAGAAGAGGGGAAAAAAATGAAATAAAAAAATCCTTTTGCTCGGCTGTTGTTGGTTGTTGAAGGCGCGCGCCTTCGCCAGCACGATGCGCGTCATCGCTGCGCTACTCACAGGTCGTAGGTCGCCGGGTTCAACTCTTTCTTCCCTCTCCGTGTGAAACCACCGCAGTATGTTGGTACCGCCATTAAACCCCCCCAACCACCATGATTTTTCTTGGAAGTCAGGCTGAACTGTGGGGAAAAAAACAAAACAAAAAAAAAAAAGTCTCATCAGTCACACTTGCGTGGCTCCGTCTACTTTTTTCACACGTGCAATTCATTTATTTATTTTCTTATTCCTCGCAGAGAAAAAATAAAATAAGAAGAAGGTCACCTTAGTCTAATAACCGTGCAAGAGGAAAATAGAATTAGGCGGCGCCGCTCTGCTGGCTGCCGTCGACGTCGGCCCGCCCGACGTTTGGCGTTGGGCGGCCTTTTTCCGGCTCATTGGAAGCGAACAAGGTCGTGTCAAAGGCGCCGTTTAACTGACAGATGCGCTAAGTCAATTTGCCGTTCATAATACTTGGAAGCATCTGCTCACGTTTTCTGGAATCGGTGGTGGCAAGAGGGGGTTTGGCGTCTCAAAGTAGGGTCTCAAACTTGGGTTAGTGCGCTGCTTCTCATATAGTGGGGCGGGCCCCCCCCCCAGGGGGGCGCGAGGCTCCATCAAGGGGGGCGCGTTTGACCTCAGTGAGCATGCTTTTTTATTTTATTTTTATTTTTATTTTTTTTACTATCCTAGAATAAAGTGCAATTGCACCTCCACTACATTAGGGGGCAGTGGCGCTCTCATTATTGGCAGCGTGTGCGCAGGGAGCATTCGCTCGGTGGTGTGGGGGTTTTGTTTGCACTGAGCATGTGCGCTTTGCACACAGCAAAAAAATAAATAAAAATCTGCGCAAATTATTTTATATTTTTGTTTTGCAGGTTAAAGTTTTTTTTGTTTTTGTTTTTTTAACATTGTGTTCCTGAGTTAATGTTGGTGATCAGTTTGAATGCATTATTATTTATTGATTTATGTAATTTTATTCTTCTGTATCATATGGTTTGACATGGTCAAACAGACAGTGCAAGTTAATTTTCGCAAGGCATGTTTTGGCACTTCTATGTATATAAATGAGTCAATATGTGGAGGAACTCATTGTGTGCATGCATTAGCAACCTCCCCACAATATCGTGATAATTATCGTATCGTGGCCTTCATATCGTGATAATATTGTATCGTGTTGTTTAGATATCGTTACATCCCTACTAATAATCGGCATCGATATCGGCCCTGGAAAAAAACAAAAAAAACAGTCTAGCTCTAGTTTCAAACTATATTTTCGAATCACAGTTTCAAGCCGGAGTTAATATTACCGAGTTAACACAGTCAGCGTTTGAGGTCTAAGTTGGGTTTCAAATTAGGGTACGAAATGTGCTTGTCAAGCCCGGGTTACAATTTCAAGCCAGCGTCGGACTTTTGAAAGTTTGCCCATCACTTTTTGATGCCGGTTCCGTTCCCGAAAGACTCGCCAAGGGATGACCCAAAGTTGTTTTGTATTGCAGCCTCGCTCGCTCGCGTCCGAGTTGTTTTGTGACGTCGAGCGCGCTTTCGTCTCCGGCAACGGCGTCGCCAAGACAACAGGAGTAATGTGACCTTGGCCAAGTAATAAAGACGCCGCCGCCGCCGCCGTCGTGGTTGGGTTATGCGCTCAGCCGTGAAAAAAAGTGACAACGCTAACCCGCTGAGACAAACAAGGCACCCGTGACGACGTGGGCTGCAATAACAATGCGCTCAAAATGGGGCTCTCAGAACCGGCGGCAGGGTTTCCAAATTAGGGTTTCGAGCATGGGGTTATGGTTTCAAACAAAGCTTGGCTCATTCCGGTTAAAGCTTCAAGCTCGGGTTTAAGGTTTCATACTAGGCTTGGGTTAGGGTTTCAAACTAAAGTTGAGGTTTCAAACAAGCTAAGAATAGGGTTTCAAGCCTTTGGTAGACTTTTAGGCAATGCTGGTTGTTTGAGATTTGTTTTGGGATTTCAAAGTAGGAAGTTGGTGTTGGGGTTTAAAATTAGGGTTTCAAGCCTTAGTTAGACTTTGAAACAATGTTGATTGTTTTAGAATTCGGTTTCAGGCAGGAGTGCGATTCCATATTTTTGGTAGGGTTTCAAATTCGAGTTTCAAGCTTGGTTTGGTGTTTCAAACAAGGCGGAAGGTTTTTGCCCGTTCAGGTTTCAAGCCACAGGGTTAGGGTTTCACTGTATGGTTTCTAGCTTGAGCTCAAATATTTTTTTTTTTTTTTTTTTTTTTTTTTTTTTTTTTTTTTTTTTTTTTTTTTGTCATGGTTTGGGTTGAGTTTTGGTTTGTTTTGTAGTTTTTGTCGGGGTTCTAGTTTTGAGTGGGTTTTGAGTTTGTCATCATGTTCCTTTAAGTTTCTGTTATGTTCTGCTTTTTTTTTTTGCTGTGTCTCGTTGTGTCAATTAGTGTTTGTGTATTTTGTTTCTTGTCTCCCTGCTGTCTGCGTCGATTCATTGTTATTTTCCCCCCTGTCGTGCTGCAGAGTTTTTGCCTTGCTGTTGTTGTCACGCCTCGTTCTGCCCCATCAGGTTTTTGCTAGTCGTTAAAGTTTTTTGTTAGTATCTGGACTTTGTTGTTTTGGTTTCAGTTGCCAAATACCTTGTTTGCCCTTTGTTTTGTTTGATTTCTTTTTTTTTTGAGCACCTCAACCTCCCTGCTGCCTTCTTTCCCTGCACTTGAGTCCAAATTTACCGCGAATTGTGACAATTATATTTTCAATTAGGGTTTAAAGCAAAGTTAAGAGTTTAAGTAGGGTTTCAAGGTGTGGTTAGGCTTCCAAATAATGCTGATGGTTTCACATTAGGGCATTAAAATAGGGTTTCAATTCTGAGATAAGATTTCCAATTAGGTTGCAGAGTCGTTAGGCTTTCCAATTAAGGTTTCAAGCCATTGTCAGGGTTCCAAAGTAGGGTTTCAAGTCTATGCTGATGGTTTGACATTGGCATGTCGACCAAAGGTTCGAGTTTCAAACATGTGATAGGGTTTCAAGCTATGTTTAAGGCATTCAAAGTAGGGTTTCAAGCTTGTGGTAGGGTTTCAAGCCCATTGGTTTTATATAACACTCGCAACTGAGAGTGAGCATCTTTTTTTTTTTTTTTTCCACGGAAAGTGGCGGCTGGCGGCTAAATTTGAGCCAAAGGAAGGCTTGAGTTTCCAGTTAGACAACAGAAAACAGGTTGGACGTGTCGGTGCGAAGGCACGGCAAGAAAAACAAAAAAAACAAAAGGGGACATCTGATTTCCATTTGACTCCATCACAGCTCATTATCGACCGCCCACCGCGGCCAACGTTGCCGCTGAGTGTTTAAATGACCATAAACACAAAGTGAGTGGAGAGGGAAAGCCGTGCCGTGCACTCCATTTTGATGCTCCAAAACGGCTCCAATTGAAAACTTTATTAAGCCGCTCACACTACATGGACGCCTGCAGCTTTAACTAGCGAGCACTTAGTTGTTTTTTTTTTCATTATGATAAAACTTAACTATCTTTTAAAAGGGATTACTTTAGCGCAAATATATATCATTTCAAACTCATTAGCCTTACAAATAAATGCCTTGCAGCGGTCTTAATTACCACTTGTGAAATCTGATTGGTTGAATAAACAGTCTAATTGCTACTAAAGTTGACTTTGCATTGGCCGGCATGCGTTATGACTGCGTGTTGTCTTGGGTCATTGTGTTATGATGTGCTTATGTGCTATGTGTCTTATGATGATGTCTTAGCCACTCTTAATTTGTCTCGTCATATGCAGTTATTATGTCTTATGATAATGTGTGATGCTGTTGGCTACTCTTCGTTTGTCTATTCTTATGCAGTTACTATGTCCCTTATGATGATAATGTATGATGATGATGACGATGATGTCTTACCACTCTTAATTTGTCTCGTCATATGCAGTTATTATGTCTTATGATAATGTGTGATGCTGTTGGCTACTCTTCGTTTGTCTATTCTTATGCAGTTACTATGTCCCTTATGATGATAATGTATGATGATGATGACGATGATGTCTTAGCCACTCTTAGTTTGTCTAGTCATATGTAGTTACTATGTGTCTTATGATAATATAAGATGCTGTATTAGTCACTCTGTCTAGTCTTACGCAGTTACGTTGTCCCTTATGATGATAATGTATGATGCTGTATTAGTCACTGTTCTTATGCAGTTACTATGTTCCCTTATGGTAATGATGTATGGTGATGTATTAGCCACTCTTAGTTTGTCTAGTCTTATGCAGTTACTATGTGCCTTGACTTGACTTATGATGATAATGTATGATGATGTGTTAGCCCCTCTTAGATTGTCTAGTCTTATGCAGTTACTACGTCCCTTATGATGATAATTTATGACGACGTTAGCCCCTCTTCGTTTTTCTAGTCTTATGCAGTTTCTATGTCCCTTAAGATGATCATGTATGATGATGTATTAGCCACTGTCTAGTCTCATGCAGTTACGATATCCCTTATGAATGTAATGTATGATAGTTTAGTTTCTCTACTCTTATGCAGTCACTATGCGCCTTGACTTGACTTATGATGACAATGTATGATGATGTGTTAGCCCCACATAGTTTGTCTAGTCTTATGCAGTTACTATGTCCCTTAAGATGATCATGTATGATGATGTATTAGCCACTCAGTTTAGTCTCATGCAGTTACTATATCCCTTATGATTGTAATATATGATGGTGTATTAGCAACTCTTAGTTTTTCTACTCTTATGCAGTTACTATGCGCCTTGACTTGACTTATGATGACAATGTATGATGATGTGTTAGCCCCACATAGTTTGTCTAGTCTTATGCAGTTACTATGTCCCTTAAGATGATCATGTATGATGATGTATTAGCCACTCAGTTTAGTCTCATGCAGTTACTATATCCCTTATGATTGTAATATATGATGGTGTATTAGCAACTCTTAGTTTTTCTACTCTTATGCAGTTACTATGCGCCTTGACTTGACTTATGATGACAATGTATGATGATGTGTTAGCCCCACATAGTTTGTCTAGTCTTATGCAGTTGCTATGTCCCGTATGATGATAATGTAAGATGATGTATTAGCCACTCAGTCTAGTCTTATGCAGTTGCTATGTCCCGTATGATGATAATGTAGGATGATGTATTCGCGACTCAGTCTAGTCTTATGCAGTTACTATGTGCCTTATGACGATCTGTAAGCCACTCTGTCTAGTTTTATGCATACTATGTGTCTTATCATGATGTATTAGCCACTCTGAGTCACTCTCATTTGACCGTATAGGCCTTTATTTTGTCATATAAAAGTATGCATTGCCCTAGTAGGAGTTACTAACGACTCGTGTCAGGCGCTACGGATTCTGAAGGCCCTGTGCAGATTAGATCGACCTGGGTACTGCATTTGACTGCCTTTCCGTCTCGTTTGTGCTTGTTGTCGCCTGCTGCCTGGACCGCAAAGGAAAGGAAACGCGGCCATTAATCTGAAATGCATAACGCAGCACGCGTTTAACCGCGCACCTGCGCATTTGTAATCAATCCGGCACGCTAGATAGCCGCGCATGCGGTATCACACCTGTCTTTGAGCCGAGGGCGGAGGCAAATCGAAATGGACGCAGCTCGGAATGCCGTCCGTGCGTAATCAGGTTTCAGCGCCTTCGCCTATCGACTGCCGGGTCGAGATCACCGAGTGCTATTTTTGGAACGTTTGCCGCGTAACACAAGCGAGGGGTGGAGATTTCCAAGCTCTTTAGTCACAAGGGGAAAGAAAACGCATCATATGGTTTTACAGTCTGACACGTGTGATGATATTTCTATTGTGCGCGCGTGTGAAGGCGTCAAAAACACAATGAGCCCCGGTGAAACTTAATAGCGCCATTGTGCGATCGGGTGGGCGCTCAATTACGCGGCGACGGTGGAGCAGCTCTCGTAAAGATCCATTCGTGTCTCACCAATGTCAGCGATTTGTATTTAATGGGTAACCTGACGGAGGAGCCGTAAATACCCGAGCTGTTGGTCCTGCTTGAATAGTGACATACATGTATTCATTCATTTCTGTATTTTTGTGAGGAGCCCAGAATTGTGTGAATGCCAAAAAAATGGCGATTGCGAAATAAATAATTTGTCGTTGTGTTTTGGTATTTTATTTACCGTAATAAACGTTACTTTTCCTCCAAGTGTAACAAAAATGCGCCAAAAATAAGAGGTGGCTAGTCCAGGTCCAGAAAGTTAAAAACCCTGCCACAGTTTGGTTTTAGCCCCTTGTGCAAGCTAGCTAGCTAGCTAGCTAGCTAGCTGGTAAGCAAGGACCCGGGGAGCTAGCTAGGGAGCTCGCTAGCTAGCGTCAACTGTGGCAGTTTTTTTTTTTTTTCTTCAGGGTTTTAGTCAAAAAAACTTTATGACCTCCCTCTGTAAACACCCGCACATTGCTCAGCATTTATGAATAAAAAAAGTATATGACCAATTCCATAGTGACACGTAATGGTCAATTTTGTGAACAACGTGTCAACGCACAAAATGGCTGAGACGTGTTTTTTTTGTTTTTTTTAAACATCAAAGGGAAGTTAACATCCACAATGAACGTCATTTATGTATAATCATAAACACCAGAGACAAAATTGCTTCATATCACACCATTAAAAAAAACAAAACTGTGTTGTGTTGAAGAATTGGAGGTGTTTCGCCGCAGGCTTTTTTTTTTTTTTTTTTTTTAAATACCTGTATTCTCATCTCAATTATCACGTTTTACATTCCAATGTATTTACAAAGTGTCATTTTGTACAGACATGGTATACTTGCTAAAGAGACGTCGTTTTCACTTCTGGTGGCGGCGAATATGGCACCCGGGGTAACACTGTTGGTGCGATACATTTTGATCGTCAACCTAACAAAAGTTATTAGTTTTTTTTTAGTTTTTAGTTCGGTTTAGTGTTCATTGTAAACATAAAAAAAAAACAGTTTCAACCGAAACGTTTTTTGAAGTCAAAAGACAAAAACGTGTTTTGTAAACAAAAGAACATAAATCATGCCTTTTTACCGTAAACAAGACATTTTAGTCTCCAATGAACTTAATTTCGTTGTTTTTTTAAACGCTGACACGGAATAATTCTTCAGTAGTTTTTACAAAGTCAATGGCAATTTAGTCATCAACAAAACCTACTCGTAAACATGCAACATGATTTAGCATCAATGTTGTTTGTGTGAAGCTCACGATACGATAATTATCACGATATTGAGGGGGAGGTTGGCGATATTTAAAAAAGGTTCACAATATTGTAAAAAACATCATATAAAAAAAAAACAACACAATGTTGTGCTTTTGTCCATAACATCGTTATTATTGTATATTATTTTATTATTATTATTATTATTATTATTATTATTATTATTATTATTATTATTATTATGTTATGTTGTTAGTGCACGCACACATTGAGTTCCTCCACATTATGTTCCCCTTCATTTGACAATTAGTGTAGATTTTAAACATAGAAGGGCCAAAACATCCCTAATAAAAAAATTATTGCACTAAAAAAACTAGCCACCAGAGGGTGCTAGAACTGCACAAATGGAAATCAACCTGCCTTTTTTTTTTTTTTTTTTAAAACAGATGTGTTGCATTTAATTATCGTGGACATGACGACAACGATATTGTGGCAGTTTTAATATCATGATATCACGATATCGCGCTTATCGTTACGTCCCTAGTAAACATTGAACCTTCAATGAACCTGACGTACAACCTCAATTTTTTTTTTTTCAATGAGTTTCCTTTTTTTTTTCTTTTTTTTTTTTTTTTCAATCAAGTGACTGATGTGAACCGGCTCCGGGGTTTCAAGCAATCTCACTCTTTCACGCAGCCAGTCATCCCCGAGCATTTAATCCCAAATCGGCCCCCCGTGGCCTTGTAGCAGGACATCTCCTCCGGATTCAGGAACACCCCGCGGCACTTTTGTCCGACCTCCTCTCATCTCCCGGCCTCCAATTCCCCGTCCGCTTTCTCCACCGCTAAACAATTTTTTTTTTTATCCCGAGTCAACCTCGCTCGCTTCCTCTCCCGCCGTAGCCCCCCCGAGCTGCACAGATCCAATTTAACAAGCCAGCATTTGCATGGGCGCTCCTGCTACAATATATCCTCTTACACCCCAGCACTCCTTGAAGACATTATTGATGAAGCCTTGGCAAAAGTTCAATGAGATTCCTCCATTTCCTGCGCTGCTTGTCGCGAGGTTTCTTCTTCTCCCTGAGCTGCTGTCTATCAAGTATGGCAGCCGTTTAAAAAAATAAATAAAATTTTACTAGCCCTCTTGGAATCAGTTTAATTATTTTTATTGTAAAAAAAAAAAAAAAAAAAAAAAAAAAAAAAAAAAAAAAAGTAGATGACGTCATTTAACGTTTATGGCGGCTTACATCGTGATTTTACCAATCGTCATTAAACGTTTTTGGCAGTCAAAGAGTTAATGGTCAACCTACATAAATTGTTGTCCCTGCTGCTATATGCCGCAAACAGAAATAAACAAATAAATGAACAAAGACGTTATTGTAGTAAATACTTGTGCTTGGGAATTAGTGTTGTACAAAAATAACAAAACTTGTGCAATAGCGCCCCCGAGAAATTTAGAAAAAAATTACCAATCATCACAAAATTGCCTGGAAGAAGCTAATTTATGCAAATTTCAGGGCTTTTTGCTTGAACAACCCCCTACTATGGCCAAAATTAGCCCCAATCGGAAACCTGGAACGATTATGCAACGCTAAATTGAGAATCTTCTTTATTTAATAAGAGTGGAGCATGGCGAGAACGTTTGATCATTTCCTTAATTTTCAGCATTTTGTGTATATTTCGTGCCTCCTCGCCACGTTTTGCCCAGTTGGTTGCAAAAATCCGGCCGAGGGATCCCCCGCCGGCGCGCCGCTTTCCACCCGTCGCCATCTGCTGTTCCGGGTGACCCATCCAAGAGTTTCCACCTCCCGCCTCCTGGCTTGACGCCACCACCAGCTGCATGTAGAGCCCCGAGGCGCGGAGACATGACGAGTGGCCACACTTACACTACAACGGCAAACAACTAGCAAAAAAACAAAAAAAACGAGTGCCACCAACTGTTTGCCGAAGAATCAATTTTTGTCTTTACGTGTGCCCGACAGCAGATGTTTCCATTGAAGTCGCGGTGTCATGTTGTCAAATTCCTCTTTCACCAAAATATCTGTTTACCCCGTGAGCAAAATATCTGTTTACCCCGTTTTTGTTTGTTTTTGTTTGTAATCTTCCGCCTGTGATGCATTAGCAAAGGCGGTCGTACTGATTTGTGAGAAAAGCTCATCAATAAAAGAAAAGCCTTTTGATAGCTGCGCGCTACTTTCAATCGAAGCTGCAGGTGAGCCGTTTGATCTCTCGGGATGTCTGACTTTTCTTTTTTTTTTTTTTTTTTCCTCCGAAAGGCGTCTCGCAGGGGAAGCAAATAAATCCCTCGAGCTTGTGAATTGTTTGCAGTTTTGAACATCCTCTGTGTGATTATGCAGCGTTAGAAAGGAAGACGTAAAAATATTAAGAATTAGCTTTCCTTTTAAGTATATCTTCAGGGTTTGCATGTACAAATAAACAGCCAGAGGGATAAAAGGGAGAAACAATTTTCAAAACAATGTCAGTCGAGGAGGTTCACAGTTGTAGCTGCGTTGCGGTCGCGCATTGCATCATTTGGTTTCCCTTCACAATAGTCGGAAAAATCCATGTTAGGAAGCAGCGCACACCAGCAGTAACTAGAGCTGCAGGCAGTAACTAGAGCTGCAGGCAGTAACTAGAGCTGCAGGCAGCACTGAATGGGCTCAACCATCAAATGTGTGACAAAATTTGAAACTCTAGGCAACACTAAATTGCCTATCTGTCTTAGTAGGCATTAGTTCAACTTTGTTGCCAATCCGACCAAATTCAAATTCTCTTTCAAGGACCTCTTCAAATCAAAATGACAGACTATGTTGTGAAGCAAGTATTTTTTATTTTTTTTTTAAACTGATATTGAGATGGTAAGAAAAGTTAATTTAGCATTGCCCATTTGTCTGGAAATGTGGTTCAAATTGGTAGCAAGCGGACAAAATCTCAAGGATGTCTTTCCCTTTGTAATTGAAAATGAATATAAAAAAAAGCCTGTTTAGAACAATATGGCAGACTTCCTGAGACTTTCAGGCATGCCTTCACGAGACAATTTAGCCCATCCGTCCGGTTATAAACGTTACAAATTTGCTGACAAAATCTTGAGTACAAGTCCATCTTTTGAAGGACTTCTGGAAATGGCTAAAACGACCCTGTAATGGCCGCGTCACAGCAAAATGAGTTTCGAAGGTTCCTTCACTTATGCATTTCAGCTGAGCACTCACGGCCGCTGTAATCAATACCTCTGAAAGTGTCAAAAAAAAATGTCATCTTTATTATCTCGCTCGCCAAGTGAGTGTACTTGATTTTTTTGTGCTTTGATGCAATTCAAGACTTCATTTTCTCTTGTCCAAAGAGCCTCATCACCCGCAAAACAGCTTCAGATAAAAAGGGACAACTCATTCGAGGAAACAAACACACGAGAAATGTGATTGACTCAAAGTGGTTTCAGAGGCTGAGTCGCCAAACATTGAAATTTAGCCGTGCTGATCAGATAAAAAGACTGTATTGTTCTTAGACTTAATGGAACAGCGTGGGGCTCTTTTATCCGAGGTTTACTTTTGTGCTCTGTTCCAATCAAATGTAAACAATTGTCTTTTTTTTTTTGTGATAGCGGGACTGCTTTGCTTGATACGACCTCTTCTCTTTCTCGCAAGGAATCAAATGACAAATCGAGCCGGTTTTCCATAATCCACTTATTGCTCCCTAGATTTAAGCGCAAACAACCTGGGCATCGGTCGTCCTTGCACCTGGGGAGGAACGCAAAGTAATAAGCTCAGCTGTGGGATTTTTCCGTAATTGGAGAGCGCCGTCCATTTTGTTGGGCTGGAGCAGGTGGATAAAACACAGATTTGGTTGAACCGCGCAGTGTAACTTGTGCTGCATACTTCTCTTATCTTCACATTATCGTCACCAGCGTTGGTGACAACTGATTTATACAGACAACTGGGGCGTCTGGTTGTTATGCCCGCATAACCAGATGTTGGGTTGTTAAGTTCACATAAACCGGTGTCCTATTGTTTTGCCCATGTGACCTAGTGACTTGCTCCTATTTCTACACAACCCAGGTGTCTAGGTTGTTATGTTCACATGACCAGTCGTGTGGTTGTTATGCCCACATACTGTTGGGTTGTTGTCTACACATATCTAGGTGTCTCGTTATGACAGCACAGATACCTGGGTGTCTGCTTGTTATGCCCACGCAGGTGTTTTAGTTGTCTACACATATCTAGGTGTCTCGTTATACCCGGGTGTCTGCTTGTTATGCCACGCACGTGTTTTAGTTGTTTACACATGTCTAGGTCTCGTTATATCCGGGTGCCTGCTTGTTATGCCCACGCTCGTGTTTTAGTTGTCTCCACATGTCTAAGTGTCTCGTTATGACAGCACAGATACCCGGGTGTCTGCTTGTTATGCCCACGCACGTGTTTTAGTTGTTTACACATGTCTAGGTGTCTCGTTATGACAGCACAGATACCTGGGTGTCTGCTTGTTATGCCCACACATGTGTTTTAGTTGTTTACACATGTCTAGGTGTCTCGTTATACCCGGGTGTCTGCTTGTTATGCCCACGCATGTGTTTTAGTTGTTTACACATGTCTAGGTGTCTCGTTATACCCGGGTGTCTGCTTGTTATGCCCACGCACGTGTTTTAGTTGTTTACACATGTCCAAGTGTCTCGTTATGACAGCACAGATACCAGATGTCTTTGTTATGCCCACTCTCGTGTTGTTTTGTTGTCTACATGTCTAGGTGTCTTATGTCCACATACCCAGGTGTCTGCCTGTTATGCCCACATACATGTTAGTTGTTATCTACGCATACTGTACCTAATGAGTCTTGTTATGTATACGCACCCAGGTGTCTGGTTGCTATGCCCAATACCTAAATGTCTGGTTGTTAAGTGCACATACGTTGTTTTCTACACATACCGAGGTGTCTCGTTATGTACACATAGCCAGTTGTTGGGTTGTTATGTCACGTATCGTGAAGGATTGTTTGGTCTGGCATGAAGGTCAAACAGGTTTGACTTTGCGCTCAGCGACAGCATGAACGTCTGTGTGAATTGCGTCCTGAGAAAGCGGAAGCGGGTGACTCACAGTGACGAGGAGGCACCGTGTGTCGTGCGGTTACAATTGAATTCTTCTGTGCTTTGCTACTTGAATAAAGCGTGAAAGACGATCACTAACCTCAAGAAATTGTTTCACTGTTTCAGGAATGTGCCAAAACTTCATCATGCCTAATTTGAGTCCAGTCGTCAGTGAGCGGTAGATCAACAAGCGAACCATGTGAAGATCTACCCCTCCTCCCCTTGTCGGTGAGTCACCAATCAAGACTTATTTCCCGCGTTGTCGCACGCAACCCAGATCTGCTAAATCGATTGAAGTCGCTGTCTTTAAAAGCGCTTTAGACACGCTAATTGATTCCTGCTCATGTGTATCAAATTGTCATTTTCCATCTGTTTGGGAAGTCGAGGAAAGTTGTACAGTCTTGCTTGCAAGTACTTTGCACTCGGTATCTCGACTTACAAATTTATAAACCGCATTTTGGCCGTACGCTGGTATCTTGTGTTTGTAAACGTTAGCACAGCGAACCGGGATACGGCTCACATGGAAGTAGTTGTAAACAATCGCATATGGGCACTAAATTGCAATGGAGCACTTGAGAGCATTAGTGCAAGCATAGGCGGGTTTATTCTTGTTTATACCAGACGGACCACCACCCACCATGGCTACGACCGTGTCCGCCACATGAAGGGATTGCTTCACGTCATTCTGGCAAAGCTGCACTTCTATTGATAAAGTTGATAAAGGAATGCTTGGCCATGCACCTGACGGATTAGATATAAAATCCCCCCCACCTCCACACCCTCACCCGGCGGGGGGATGCACAGCAGCCAGACAGCAAACACTAAAAGTCCCCCGACGATCAACAAGCTCTAAGAGGAGAAGAAGAAAAAAATGTCATCGCCCCGTAGATTTGTTTGTCTGGTTGGTAATGCGGCTTTTAGACGAGTGTTTTACAGGAGATTTGGACAGCGGCAAGAAAAATAGATTTGTTAGCGGCGCTATTGATTGGATATAAACGAGTGGCGGGTGACATTTGGAGAAAATGACCAAAATTCCAATTCCAGACAAATTGCAGTTGCGAGCGCAGAGGCAAACACGAGAGGGAAGCCAGACGTTTAGTACGGAACAAACCTCATGAAATGCGTGCAACGCCGCTCGTTCCGAGCGTCGTATGGACGTGCGCAACTATAAACCCATGAAACACGCTGAAAGCAATTAATGAGCATCAACGGGATTGGATAGGGCCCCGGGTTTACACACTTGTCGATCTTATAAGCTTAAATGGAGATTGAAAAGTACATAGACGGCAGCTGTCACATCACAACTACTTCAACTGTCGATCAGTCCAGGCTTTATCCTGCCTATTGATCGAAGGTTTGCTTGGATAGACTCCATCTCAACCCCTCCCATGGAACGGAACAGCAGCAGGTAAGATTTCAGAGTAAATCCTTTCCATCGTTGCCACATCCACTGCCACAGTTGTAACTTGTATAGTATTACACGGCAGGCAGCAACGGTTACACTCTTTATACTAAGCTGACCATGATTGACTGCCGACCAGTAAAGACTGTGCCGTGCCTCCCACCCCAAAGTCACCTGGGATAATCGTAAATGTCACCTCCGCAGCCATCCCTCAACAGGACAACCGGGATAGAACTAATTAATCACCGACCGTACCTACATCAGAGGATATAATGACACGTATTAGTCTGCCCGGCGCCTCAAATCGGGGAACGAAGACGGCGAATAGGCTGTCGCAAAAAACGATTGGAGGGAACAAACTAGCAGACAAAACACACACAAAAAATAGAGATGTGGAAACAGAAAATCACAAAACTACGTCCAAGTCAAGTTTCTTCACATCCAAGTCAAGTTTCCCTCACGTACAAGCCAAGTTTCTCTATGTACAAGCCAAGTTTCTCCACGTCCAAGCCAAGTTTCCCCACGTACAAACCAAGTTTCCCCACGTCCAAGCCAAGTTTCCCCACGTCCAAGCCAAGTTTCCCCACGTCCAAGCCAAGTTTCCCCACGTCCAAGCCAAGTTTCCCAACGTCCAAGTCAAGTTTCCCAACGTCCAAGTCAAGTTTCCCCACGTCCAAGCCAAGTTTCCCCACGTCCAAGCCAAGTTTCCCCACGTCCAAGCCAAGTTTCCCCACGTCCAAGCCAAGTTTCCCCACGTACAAACCAAGTTTCTCCACGTCCAAGCCAAGTTTCCCCACGTCCAAGCCAAGTTTCCCCACGTCCAAGCCAAGTTTCCCCACGTCCAAGCCAAGTTTCCCAACGTCCAAGTCAAGTTTCCCCACGTCCAAGCCAAGTTTCCCAACGTCCTAGCCAAGTTTCCCCACGTCCTAGCCAAGTCTCCCTACGTCCAAGCCAAGCCTTGCACGTCCCTACCAAGTCGCCCCACGTTCAGTTGAGCCATGGCGACCAGTCCGCTCACGTCCCGCCCCATCATGGCTACCTGCTTCCCCTTGCCCGTTCTGGTCTTAGCGACCAGTTCTCTCACGTTCCTTCCTGTCTTTTACTTATTTTTGATCAATTAAGTTACTCTCATTTCTCTTCCCGTCTTGTGTCTCTGCCATTGGGTCCATCCAGCAGATTCACTCTGCACCTTCAACCGGTACACTACTTTGGTAAAAGTACTTACTCAAACAATTACTCAAGTAAAAGTAACAAAAAAGTACAAGTAATGAAATGTAATTGAGTAGAAGTAAAAAGTATCTTCAACGGCTGTTTCCTCCTACGTCAATTTAAAAGATTTTAGCTAATGGAGCAAAAATTGGGTATAACATAACGACCAGTTGACTTTCTGTCTTGCTCTTACCTTGGAGCAAACGTCGAATGTTTGTTTATCTTGAAGACATTTAGCAGTGTAATCCATTGAAGACTTTGTGGATTCCTCATGTCCGATTCACACAATCTATGGACACATCGTTTCACTGTTTTGCTGGTTGGCGGTCCGCAGCTTTGTTGCAACTTTGGCATGCTTTCCTTGACGCTTGACAAAAGTTTTGTGGATGGATTTCGCGATGGAATTAAATGGAGCGGATGCGAGCTTGATGGACCTTGGTTGTTTGGGGGCGTGGTTTGCGAAAAGGTCAATTCTAGTTCAGCAAGGTTAAGAACCATTCTTCTCTATCCATCTTTCTTTTGTCTCTGACATTTTAAAAAAATCAGTCAAACGTCAAAAACCAGGCTTACGGCTTTATCTTTTCACCACTGCAACCGCCACCGTGTTTCAAACACCGGCAATCCGCGGGTCACACGGTCGCGTGCGGCGGGTATTCTAGGAAAGCTGTCTTCTGATTGACAGATGGGTAAAAGGGCGCGCGGCGTCGCGGGTGAACCCCTCACGGCGTGATGGATGTCGTCTCCGGCGAGGAGCGGCGTAGCACATTTGGAGGCGCTTCATCAATGCGCTCTGGAGCGGCACTAACCATTAGTTAGCACGTCCACCGGCTGACATTTTCAATTTGGGACACATTTGCCGCAACTGCGAGCATATGTCGGAATCGCGTATCAAGAGGATAAAGTCGCAATTACTCGAATGAAGTTGAAATATTAGGAGACTAAAGATGTAATTTTGCAAGCATAAAAATGGGATGTTAACTCTTTTACTGCCATACAAAAAAAAATAAAAAATAGTGGCAGACGATTTTGAGTATTTTAACTCATCTTTCAAGGCAAACAGAATATTGTGTGCTTTTACTACAATATACAACGTGAGTACCAAATGAAAGATCCGATTCCATTCCTTCATTACAAAAACAAAGTACGTTTCTACCTTATTCCGTTCTTTAGTAATCACCATTTGAAAATAGGTCATTTGAGCGACATTTGGCGAAAATGGAAAAGTTATGGAGTAAACGAGCTTTTTGTGAAAAGATAGATTTTCAATATTTTTTGTTTCGTGACGCTCTGTAAATTAGGTTTCATGTGACAAAGGCTTTGATCAATCAAGTTTGATTTCATCAGAATCCGTCATGTTTCATTGTCATTCCAAATACTTGCAGCTCATTGGAAAGAGATACAATGCTGCCATCTGCTGGACATAGTTAGTGGCTGTTTTTGATTCCACAACCCATTGACCAGGCAGCGCTCCACTTAAACGATGCACTTCCCATTGATTAAAACAAAAAAACTTAGTTGACGTCATTTAACGTTTATGGCGGCATACGTCGTGATTTTACTCATCGCTATTAAACGTTTTTGGCGGTCAAAGTGTGAAAGAGAAAGTTGTGGGTTTTTAATAAAGGCAAAATATAACAGTGAGGGTAACCTGATTTTCAAGTTCCCAAAATGTGTCATTTCCTGATAATTAAGTGGAAATATTGGGGAAATGACATTTTGATGACAATAACGAGGTCATTTAAATTAGAATTTGACAAGAATAAAATGCACAGGTTTCAGTCTTCTGATTTTTTGGGGGTTGCAAATGGCGCGCAATGAAGTATTTGGCGCAGTAGTCTAGTAATGCTCAGTGGTACGCAGTTTATCTTTCTTTTTTTTTTTTATATATATATATAATTACGATCTATAAGTGTTTTTGATATTTACATATTGGAATTGTGACATTAGTACAAATTAGCGTTAGCAGCACCGTCTGATTTTTGTGCAAATTTGGTCAGTTAGTTCCCGCCCTAGAAACAAAACACTCAAATTCTATGATACGATAAATTTCGGAGATTACAAGGAATGTTCCTCCATATTACAATAATAACAAATTCAAATGGATTTTAAAAGAACATTAAGTTTGAACTTGCTAAGAACTCAATCTAAAAAATTAAGAACACGAGGAAGACATTTTGTTCGAAAATATTCGTTGCCAATATTTAATGACAAGATCTAAAAGACTTTTTTTTTGTTTTTGTTTTTTTGTTTTTTTTGTTTTTTACAAAATATTTGTTGTTTGTGGCCCGTTCCGACTTGTGTCCAAAAATCCGTCTTATATCGTAAACATCTATCTTGCTACGCTGTGATTGGTGCATAATGACAAGAATGGGACTTGGAGTAATCACGTTCCAGCTGTTGGCCTTTGACAAGCGTGCAGTCTGCAGGTTTTTGCGTTGGCGCGGACCGAGGCGCCCGGGTCGTGCCGGGACTGCCGAGCGGGATTAAAGTCATCTCTGGCTTCATTAAGGGTGTGAAAGCGAGAGTAGTAAACGTTGGGGAGCCTCCCTGTCCACACAAATCTTTACACTGCTCATCTCCTCTCTAATCATCTCCACTGGAGGACTTTTTTTTTTTTTTTTTTTTTTTTTTGTCTCATTTAAACCAAGCACAAGATCCAGGAGTGGTTAAATTGGATGGTGGAGTGTCGACTTCACACAATGGACATCTTTTCTGTTTAAAATTGTTTTTTATAATAATAATAATAAAAATAAATAAAAAAATAACATCTTGCAAAATTTTGGTTTGTTTGTTTTCAAATTTACTACTCATATGCTCATGCCGTGACTAGGGATGTAATGATATCCAAATATCACAATATGATATTATCACGATATTCTGGGGAGGTTGGCGATATATAAACAACCTACAATCTCTAATAACACTTAATATTGATGATGAGCGTGGATTTTTAAACACAGAAAGGCCAAAACATGCCTTGTGAAAATTAAACTGCACTAATAAACTAGCCACCAGAGGGTGCTAGAACCGCACAAATGGAAGTCAACCCGACTTTTTCAACAGATGTGCTGCTTTTAATATCGTAACATGATGACGACGATATATTGTGGCACTTTTAATATCACGATATTGCCGCTATCGTTACATCCCGAGTCGTGACTTAAGTGGCAAATTATTAGGCTTGATTCAGTTGGTCTTATAAATTTGCTAAGCTCCGTATTTACATGGCAAATCGAGTCAATTTTCTTTGCATTGAAGTTACGAACGTCACGGCTCACCTGTTTTCTTGGCTTGGTCATGTGACATTCGCGATGCGAGCCCGAGGGCACCTTGACGTCAATTTCAGTCGACAGCGGACGGCGACAGGGACAAAACTGATAAAAAAAAAAAATAATCGACTCCACGAACAAAATATTGATCAGACTGAAAAAAAAATGTCCCCAAAAAAACAACACTAAAACCCAAAGACACCAAGTTTAAACAACCCTTAAAATATGTTTCTAGCCAGTAACCAGACAGAATAATGGAGGTGCTAAAGACATGGTCCGTATGTCCAATTCCTCGCCGTTAAACGAGGCAGAGACGGTTTGAGGCAAAAAAAATAAAAAATCTTTTCTAAAACAAGGACGAGAAGAAGCTCTCGCCAGAAAGCACCTGTTAATTTTATATGAACAGCTGTCCCGCCGCGACCTCGGGGAGGAGATGCGGCAGTCGGTGTTGCTTTGCTCTAAACATCTCCAATATATACAGCCACTAAAAAAACATACACAGGTGAGGGATAAAGTGCAGATTTACTGTTTGCATGCATCCTTCAGTTCGCTGTCCATCGATCTGTTGTTGGCCTCGCCCCCTCCCCCCACCCCCGCCCCACGGCAGGGCCATTGATTTCCGTCACGCCGATGCCATTTCCCCATTTGATGCTCGTTAAGGCCCCCCCCCCCCCCCCCCCCCACACACACACACACACACACGACTTGTCAACCAAGGCGCTTGTGTTTGACTTTGACGTACTTGGAGCCTTTGCTAGTCTGCTTTTCCAAAGCTCCACGTAGTTTGATTCTGCGCTAAATTGTTGCTAGTTTACAGCTCGTAGCTAGAACGAGCTCCAGCTCAGTGTAAAGTGGTAGAAATGAGTTTTTTTTTTGTTTGTTTGTTTGTTTTTTTGGTAAAAACATTAACATTCTCAGGGCCTTACATACATTAGTTTGCTAATTGGTACAAATGAGTGATTTTCTGTAAAAATGTTAACGTAGGTACAAGAATGCTAATTGGTTTGCTAATTGCTAAATGCTAATTGGTATATGAGTGATTTGTTTTTTGTTATTATTATAAATACGCTAATGTGCGTACAAACCAATGCTAATTGGTACATAGGAGTTTTTTGTTGTTGTTTTTTTTGCGGGGGTAAAAACGTTAGCGTACGTACAAACCAATGCTAATAGGTTTGTAATTGCTAAATGGTAATTGATACAAACAAGTGATTTTTTTTTAACATTTCTTTTTATACAAACACGAACATAACCCTTGGTAAAAAAGAAAAAAAAGAAAAAAAAAGTTAACATGCGTGCATTGGTTTGCTAATTGTTGGTAAAAATCTATCTGGTACAAATGAGTGATTTCCGATAAAAATGTTAACGTACGTACAAGAATGGTAAGTGGTATATGAGTGATTTTTTTTTAAATTATTATTATAAAAACATTAACGTACGTACAAACCAATGCTAATAGGTTTGTAATTGCTAAATGGTAATTGGTACTAATAAGTGATTTTTATTTTTAAATGTATTTTTATACAAACGCCAACATAACCTTTGGTAAATAAGTTAACATGCCTGCATTGGTTTGCTAACTGGTAAGAGCTATTTGGTACAAACGAGATTTTTGGTTTAAAAAAAAAAAAAAAAAAAAAAAAAAAAGTAAAAAAATAATAATTATAATAACGTACGTACAAACAATGCTAATAGGTTTGCCAATTGATAAATGGTAATTGGTACAAATGAGTGATTTTTTTAAAACTATTTTAAAATGTTAACGTAATGATAATTGGTTTGCTAAATGCTAATTGGTATATGAGTGATTAAAAAAAAATTAAAATAAATTATTATAAAAACGCTAATGTGCATACAAACCAATGCTAATTGGCACAAATGTTTTTTTTTGTGTTCTTTTTTTTGTTTTTTTGTGGGGGTAATTTTGCCAGTTAATGGGGCTAGGTACACAGCTAACCAAAATGCTAATGTTATGCTAACTGCTTACGAACTAGTTGCTATCCCTGGCAAGAGAAGGCTAAAATAAGCTAATCTGTTTGTTTTTTTTCAAACCTTGCTATGTAAACAACTAGTTTCATAAATAATAATAATAATAATCATCATCATAATAAATGCAAATAACTCGTATTGTTCATTGTAGTGTTGAATGTCCCTCAGGCTCTTAGTGAAAGGCAAGTTTAAGGGAGACTAAAACGAGGTGCAGCTAGCCGTGACGTACTCTCCGTCATAATTCTGTTACAGTCGGTGTATGGCTGCGAAGAGGAGCCATTAGAGGCCGAAGAGACATGGATGGAGTGCACAGATGATGACCAAAGGGGATCTACGGTGCGATGTGATTGCGCCGCAACCTTTCACCCCCGGTATTCCGCAGCCGGGGAGAAAAAATGGGACAGCACCTGTCGCCGGTGTCATCAGCTCGGTGTACTCGCTCGTCTTCTTTTACGGACACACGAGAGACATAAGAAGAGGCACAGATAAGGGATACCCATTAGTTTGCCTCAGGGAAGTGGGTCATTGTGCCCTCATTGTGATATAGATTGGGGGGGGGGGAACGCAAATCAAAATTACCGGTAACAGATGAAGCAATTTCTGTAGAAATTGCGCGTGAATGCTGAATGAAAAAAAAAAAAATTCATATGTATTTAAAGAAACATGCAATCATATATAATATGAAGTGGAATGTTCTTGAAATAATATATGGAAGTATGTCAAATGGCGTTGAATGATTTGGAATAATATTAACTCATTTGCTCCCAATAACGTGTAAATACGTTTTTTTTTTAATGTAAATGTCCCAAAGACGTATTTATACGTTTTTTTTTGTTTTTCTTATGCTAGAGCATACATAAAGCTTTGATGCAGCCTCTCAACTGCAAAGAACGCTTGCAGAAATGGTAGTTATTACACAAACGGCCAGCAGGTGGCAACAGAGCAAAGGAGATCAACCAGGGCCATCTAGAAAAAAAGCTAAATTACTTTGAATTTTGAATAGATTTGTGAAAACTGATGAAACTTAGCTCTCTTCTAATGCTAATTGCTGCAAAACGGAAACAGATAGAAACATACTTTTTTTTTTTGTCCTGATGAAAGAAGAGACTTTAATCTTTCTTTTGATAGGTTCCATGCTTTTATAGCAATTGAACACAATATTCTGTGGGGCTTGCAAAATCAGTCAAAATCCAGTAAAACAGCCGGGAGCGAACAGGATTGCGAAACGTGAAAATGGCGGCGAGTGAATGAGTTAAATGTTTTAAAAAAAAATATATATATGGTTTTAATAAATTAATTATTAAATCTTGAATGGTAGTGGTTTAAATGTATGCGATGAATGATGTAGAATGCTGTTGAATATTTAATTACCGTATTTTCCGCACTATAAGGCGCACCTAAAAGCCTTCAATTTTTTCAAAAGCTGACCATGCGCCTTCTAATCCAGTGCGCCTTACATATGGATCAATATTGAGCCGCAACAGGTCTCGCTGTCAAGACGCTATCGGTGACCCCGCACGATCGGTGACGCGCACGAAGAAGATCCCGCCATCTTGGATCGCTAGCTAATACTAATACTTTACCTCAGAGAAAATAACAAAACAGCTGTTTATTCATTTTGGGAGTGAATGGAGTTGTCAGAAAGCTGGTTTGTAATCTATTAATTAAGTTTGACTGACCTATCTGACTGTTTTGTTGACATTCCCTTTAGCGCAGCACCATCTAATGGATGCATAACGTAACCCCAGCCTCTACTATAGTGCCTTGTATATGGAAAAAGTTTTCAAATATGTCATTCATTGAAGGTGCGCCTTATAATGCGGAAAATACGGTATATGGAATTAGGTGAAATGAGGGGATATACGTCCAATAATGGGAGGAAAAACACATTTTCGAGTACGGGGTGGGTAGTCGTCACATCGGTGTGAAGCGCTCAAGTTTTGACTGCAGTTTTACCTTCCCTTGTACTTTCCCCGGCTGTGCCTCGTCCTCTCAATTAGCGCACCCTCCTCACACCTTTTTGTCTGCGTTCAAAACCCAGCGCGCTTCCTTGGGCCTTGTTACCGACTCGAGTTTTATCACGTCTGTACCCCCTTTGTTCTATTTTGGTCCTTATTTCACGAGCAAAGTCGTTCTTTCCCGGGTAGTCCCCAGTTATTTGTTTTTCGTTTAATAAACCTCGTCAATCTCGTCACGTCTTCCGCTTGTTTGACATCAAAGCAAACAAGTTGGATTGAATTGGAAAATTCTGTAGTGTAGCTTGTGTACAAGCAGGTGAAATGTGAAGGCGCCGAAAATAACAATAATAATAAGTCATTGTTTCCTTCAGGGAAAGTAGCACTCGTACTTGTCTAGTATAGTAGTGTACAGTAAACCTGGTCATCTTGCCTTATGTCGAATAAAATCAACAGTGTTATGTTATAGTAACTTGTGTACTAGCGGATGGTTATAAAGATACAAAAGTCTCTCTCGGGAATTTTCCGCAAGGGAACGAGTCGTCCTTGCCTTTATTGAGACGTTGAAGTCGGTCAATGGCCATGTTGACGTGAGCATACGCGTACGGCGGGTCCGCGCGTGGGCCGGCGGATCCGCGCGTGGGCCGGCGGATCCGCCATGCGGGCTCCGGCTCCAGCATCAATAAGTCATGACTCACTCTCTCTCTCTCTCGCGTTCGAAAACCACGGAATCAAACTTGAATAGCGCTCGTCAGACCGCGGACCTCGGCCGGAGGTCAAACTCTTCACGAGAGTTACGGTTCATTCCGGCGTGTTGTGCGATGGCGCGAACATAATTCTTGCTTGTAAAACATGAACAGGAATCAAATATCAAATACTGATACAGTATCATGATACATACAACAAATAAATGTCACTCATAATCCAAAATAAATACAATATTAATCAGAATACCGTGTTGAGACTAGAGTAGCTGCATAGTTTTTTTGTTTTTTTTTTATGTGAATAATTTTGTTTTCGTTGACTTCCCCTTAAAATAGTCACAAACACTATTTACGTGACCGTATCATTCAACTATATCATATATTGATATCTTGTAGTATTACATCATTATCCTAATTTTAGGGGTGGGAACCTCTGGCTACCTCACAATACGATACAAGGCCCACGATAACGATTATCTCACGATATGACGATACCATGATTATCAATCTATTGCTCAGGTAATAAATCCTCAATAATCTATGATAAAACTAATCCGATAATAATAATAATAATAATAATAATAATAATGATAACAACATAAATAAATAAATAATGAATACAAAAAATAATCAAATAATAATAATAATAAAAATAAAAATAAAAAATAAAATAATATTATAATAAAAATAGTATAAATATAATATAAATACATAAAATATAAATACATATATACAAAAATATAATAATAATAAGTAAATTAAAAATATATACAATATAATTGTAAAAAAGCTCATGAGTCTTCTTCGCATGAAGACTTCCGCTCATTTCCCCGCCACTCTTGTGAGGAGCTCCCCCTAGTGGCCCACCAAGTAATTGCTCAATAATTAATGAACAATGGAGCCGCTCTAAGTGGCTGTATATGAACTACACAAATATCGCAATACTTGCGTAGGTGTATCGATAATCTATCGGGAGACAAAGTATCACGATTTATCGCGATATCGATATATCGTCACACTCCTATATCATTTATGCTACCAAATCATATCAAATATTGAGACCTCTGTAGACAGATTTTACAACAACAAAAAACGTCCCCGGTCTCAGTTGCATAAAAATTGGAACCGTTTTTCTTCCAAAGTATAAAATTAATCGAGAATCGGGCAATGACTGCATCAGGCTATTAATGTGGCGAGTACTGGTGGCTGATACTAGCATTGACCACCTTCTCGCGCCCGTTTTACAATCAGGAACTAAAAAGGAGAAGAATTAAAAATTGCCAATAATTTCACACAATTTTAAGGTAAAATGATATATTGTGATATACTGGCCTTAAACTTTCATTTTTATTTTTTATTTTTTTTCCGGTGTTATGTACTACAGTGGTATCGGTCTGGGGGAAAAAAAAGTGGTATCGAACATTTCTATTCACAACATTATCACAGTGCTAGTTTTGCCATTCTTGCTCCTGAGTATTTAACTTAACATAATGCCATGCAGAGAGAGAGAGAAAAAAAAAAAAACACTTCTGCACTCTCGCCTGGTCAGGAGCCGGTATGCCGTGATCAATAAGGCAAGCCGTGAAGCGTCGCTGTGTCTGAATTAATCATGTGGTTTCTGGGCGGGAGAAAGAAAGAAAGGAAAAAAAAAAAGAAGAAAGAAATCATGGTCGCACAAAAGTAAAAAATCCGTTGACAATGAATCACCTGGCCTCATTAAAAAGCATACATAATGCATGTTAAATGGAAGCGGTACGATACGACTCAACTGTGCGTGCGTCTTGCTTTTGACCTCCAAGAAAAACGTGCCAGCCTTAATTGGCTCACTTGTCACTTCTTCAACTTTTAGCGTAATTGATACAAGCGAAGCCCCGCCCCCCGAAAACCGCGCCGGCTGCAACCTTAGCTGCTAGCATTCGTCTTCAGCTCCACCACAAACCTTGACAATGGGTCTCTCGACAGCCCAGATTCTCCAACGGTTCGGAAACATATCCCCCCCCCCCCCCTTTGCATTACCTCACATCCATTGCCATGTTAAATTGCTACGTTGACGACGCGGATAATCACGTCGCGTGGCGGAGCGTCGAAATGTTCCGTCGGACGAGGCCTGTCGCGGCTCACCGGCGAGACCATCTGTTTTCCCCGCGCGGCCGCGTCTTTTGCCGTAATGATTTTTTTCGCGCCGTAACGACCCGCAGCTGTGGGATCTCAAAAAGTCAGATGGATGAAGGACAGCGTTGAAGGAATACCGCCCGGCGAGACATCCGCCACGTATTCATCACGAGATCACAAAGACGTGCAAAGCGCCTCGGCGTCAAAGCACTGGATGAGAGGGGAGAGGCGATGGAAAAGAAAGAGAAACGGGAAGCGTAGAGCGGTCGCTGCCGACCGGTCAGCTCGTTCAACCGATTGACCTTTTCAGTAAAACTGCCGTTTTCGCATTGTCAAAAAAAATAAATATTGTAGGGCAATTTAGCCACAAACATCGAACATTAGCCGTCATTTAGGGCCGTTATTACCAAGTGAAAAGAGCACTAGTGGTTAACTCATTTGCTCCCAATAACGTGTTAATACGTTTTTTTAAATGTAAGTGTCCCAAAGACGTATTTATACGTTTTTTTTGTTTTGTTTTTTTATGCCAGAGCATACAGAAGGCTTTGATGCAGCCTCTCAACTGCAAAGAACGCTTACAGAAATGGTAGTTATTACACAAACGGCCAGCAGGTGGCAGCAGAGCAAAGGAGATCAACCAGGGCCATGTCGAAAAAAAAGCTCAATTATTTACAATTTTGAATAGATTTGTGAAAACTGATGAAACTTAGCTCTCTTCTAATGCTAATTTCTGCAAAACGGAAACAGATGGAAACATACTTATTTTTCCTGATGAAAGAAGAGACTTTAATCTTTCTTTTGATAGGTTCCGTGTTTTTATAGCAATAGAACACAATATTCTGTGGGCCTTGCAAAATCAGTCAAAATCCAGTAAAACAGCCGGGAGCGAACGGGATTGCGAAATGTGAAAATGGCGGCGAGTGAATGAGTTAATAGTGACATCAACTCTGCCGAGGATCCAAGCCAGCCCCGATCAATAGAATAGAACCTGGAGGTTATTGATCAAGAAGCGCAAAAGCCTGCCACGACTTCCACCTGTGGGCTCATGAAAGCTTTGTAGAAGGTAGCACCATTCATACGCGCTACATTGACGTATGTATGAACAAGAAATTTACAGTTCGGTTTGATAGGCTGTTTATTGTGAATAGCTCAGTTTCATGATGGTAAGCTACGGGAACCACTATAACCACTCGAAGATTTAGGGTCCGTCAAGAAGATTGTGAAGATCCCATTGAGTAGTAATCTATTCAACGCTAGTGACATAAAAAGTCATCTATGTGAACTACTACACTACTCGGATCTAAAATCCGGTATGCTTGGGCCAACATTCAGTTTTAAAGATCGAAGTGAGTGTGAATGGAAAACCCATCTCAGGTCCACGAACGTCAGCTATGTGAACCACCGCACTATCAATGAACGTGGGTCCATAATAGAAATTTAAGATTACAAATCATTCAGAGGTCGATTGCGAAGAGCGCAGTTGATCCTACATCGGGTCTGCAGAAATCAGCTACTGCATGTGAACCACTACACTAACAATGACTTTGGTTCTATTATCCAGCTTTAAAGTTTGACCTTTGTGTCACTTGCTTAACCACTGGGTGGTTGTTAAGAAAGCAATGAGCAGGAATTGATCCCATTCCAATTATACAAAATTCAACAATGTGAACCACTACATTACCAGTACCACTGAGTCTCAGATCCACGTTTACAATCACCAATTAAACAAAGCGTGAAAGGAAGACAGCATTGATGTGCAATTGATTCCATGACCAGCTGCATGAATATCAGCTGTGTGAACAACTACACTAACAATGACTTTGGTTCTATTATCCAGCTTCAAAGTTTGACGTTTGTGACCACTGGGTGCTTGTTAGGAAAGCAATGAGCAGGAATTGATCCCATTCCAATTATACAAAATTCGACAAGGTGAACCACTACATTACCAGTACCAATGAATCTAAGATCCACGTTTACAATCACTAATTAATCAAAGCGTGAAAGGAAGACGGCTTTGGTGGGAAATTGATTCCATGACCAGCTGCATGAATATCAGCTGTGTGAACCACTACACTTCCAATGACTCTGGTCCTACAGTTCAGGCTTATGGACTGTTTTTTGTTTTTTTAGTTTAGTTGAGGGTTACTAATCAATCAGAAAAAATGCATCGGGCGGGAATGGATCCCACACCACGTCTTGAGAAATACGCCATGTGAACCACTACAGCATAGCCTGCTAATCGGTCTCACGAGGGCTGCATGAATGTCAGCTATGTGGAGCACTACAGTACACAAATTGGTGATTGTGAAGGGCACAATATGTCCCCACAGTAAGTGCGTGAACATCAACGATATGAACCACTAGACTACGACCGTACTACGGCGCTGTCAACCCTCATCACACAGCTGACAGCCGTCACGGCGACGAGGCTTCCGCCGCTTCCCGCCGAGCTGCGCGCTCACATTTTGACATGCTTGAACTGCTTATCCCGACTCGAGCTCATCTACCTCAGCGGGGAGCGCACGCGTGCGTCAAGATATAATGAGCGCGGGCCTCTTTAACGCCCCGCTGTGAACATGACAAGGAGACACGAACGCGGCTGACCTTCCGAGATGCGCGAGAAGACAAATATAGACACCGGCTGCTGCGTGCGGACGTCGTACCTGATTGAACCTCCCCGGGGGAAACCGATGAGCGGCCGTCACCATTTTGGCTCAACGTCAGCGTTTCCATTAAAAAAAAAAAAAGTGTCCATATGTAGTGCGATGTGTTTCCCTTTATTGAGCCCGGGCACTTATTTTACAGTCGAAAAATCTGGAGTGCGTTTTTGGGCCAGGTGGAAGCAGTTCGACGTCGACCAGTCGCGGTATCACGGTAGCACTCCGCCTTCCATTTGTCGCACAATGAAAACCGGGCATTTTCATAAAGTTATTAAAACAAAAACGGATGCCCGGACAGAGTGTTTTTGTACCTTGAGGGCTGTTCCATATGTCTTCAAATTTTGGTAACTCTAGGTGAAACATACAGCCGGGAATGCTTCATTAAGTAAGAATTTTGAAACGCAAAATTTGATGCCCCGCCTCTGGCGGACTTCCTGTTAGGTTTAGCATATGGCACCAACAGACTTTTTTTTTTAATTTTTTTTTTGTAGGTCGTAGTCTGGTACACATGTGTACCAATTTTTGTAGCTCTAGATTAAACGTACAACCGGCAATGCTTCGTTAAGTCGTTAGCGTGGCTTGCGACGCTTGCTAGCGAGCACATTGGATAAAACACAAAACAGAAACTCAGACCTGCGTTGGTAGCATCAGCATTAACATTTTGTTTAACTGGCAACCCAGTGAACCTTCTAAACTTACCTGGCAATATTTAACACGTTAAAGTAACTCAACCTTACGTTGGAAGCATAAGCTTAGCAATTTTGTTACTGATCTACACAACTAGCCTCATTAACTCATTTGCTCCCAAAGACGTATTTATAAGTTTTTTTTTTTTTTTTTTTTTTCTCCTATGCTAGAGCATTCAAAAGGCTTTGATGGTGCCTCTAAACTGCAATGGTAGTTATTACAAAAACAGCCAGCAGGTGGCAGCAGAGTATAAGAGATCAAGCAGGGCAGTGTTGCAAAAAACTCTTTACTCCAGTTTTAAACAGATTTGTAATGAAACATAGCTATATTCTAATGCTAATTGCTGCCAAGCAGAAACAGAAACATACTTTTTTTATTCTCTGATGAAAGAAGAGATACAATTTTTTTTTTTCCTTTTGATAGATTCCATGTTTTATAGCAATAGAACACAATACTCTGTGGGCCTTGCAAAATCAGTCAAAATCCGGTAAATGGATTGCTTCAGTGAAAATGGCTGCACTTAGCCGAGCTACCTTCCAGAAGAGCCAAGAATGTGATGTTCAACATTGAAACTAAGTAATATAAGGTTAGCATTACTGTTAATGAGATAAGTAGATAACTTTATTAGCCAAAGACAAAACTCAGGTTGAAAGATAATGTGGAGAATAATGAGAATCTGATCAGCATGCGCCGCTTAACAGCTCCTCTATTCTTAACACCTCCCATTTAGCTCTCCTATATCTTATCATTTCTATTCTTCAGAGGAATGCTAAGCAGCGTCCAACTTTTTTTTTTTTTTTTTTTTTTTATAAACGGTTTGTAAGTCTCCTCACGTCTCCAAGTAGTGAATATCCGGAGAAGGAAATCGTTCCTGCTTCACTCCACCCTCGAGAATCATTTTACGCAACACTAAATGTGCGAACGCCATCGATAAGGTGACGACGCCGCGGCCCCACGTGAGACCAATTACCACATCCGACTGCAGAAGTGTCATCCCGTTTGGGCTGGCACCTTTACCTCGGTTTCACACAAACACGGGAAAAACAAGGGCAGTAAGCTTAACATTACTATCTATTAACGTATAACAGGAAAACAAACACAAAAAAAAATAGTACTGGGAATGTGTTTATTTCACATGTAAATTTCAACGTTGTCCGAAAACTCTAAATGCTTTCTGTAAAAAAAAAATACGTCAAAAAAGGACAGTATTTCTAAAGTCAAAAACCAGGATCATTTTTACTTAAGTGGCAATTTTCACAATTGTTAAAATTAGTTTTACGCAAGTTGCACATAATCTTAATAATTATTTTCTGTAATGCAATTAAATAAGCAAAAATGCCATACATTCTGCATTTATTACAAATCAACTGAAATATTGTGAGCCTTTTATTATTTTAATATTGCTAATTTATGGCATTTTTTTTTTACTTAGTCTGAGTAAATATTGTAATATTTTTAGATAGGATAATTTGAGTTTTCTTAAGCTTTAAGCCATAGTCAGCAATATTAAAATAATAAAAGGCTTGCAATATTTCAGTTGATTTGTAATGAATCCAGAATGTATGACGTTTGCTTATTTAATTGCATTACAGAAATTAATGGACCTTTATCACAATATTCTAATTTTCTGAGACAGTTCTGTACAAATGACAAAGTAGCCATGAAAAAAACAAAACAAAAAAAAAACCTAATTAAAGTTATAAACAAAAAATGTTTCGAATAAAGTTTCATGTAAGTTACATGTGAAAATATTGTCAAAAAAACGGGAAACAATTTTTGTAAACGATATTTCATTAATTTCAAAGGGAGAACATTTTTTACTCAACTGATTCATTTGGAAATGTTTGCTAACGTCACGTAAAAAAATGTACAAAACAATATTTTTACACAAGTTTTCCCTACAAATATTATGGGCAATAACTTTTTTTTTTTATTTTTATTTTTTTATTTTTTATTTTTATTTTTTTTAAGACTAATTTGTAATAAAAAGGGGAACTCACAAAAACACTAATTCCGATTCATTTATCTGATAATCCATCAAAAAAAATTCTTAAAATTGATATGTACTCTCTATCTTGTCAATACCAAATGTTGTATAAATTCCGCCTCACTTTTGATTAGTTAAAACACATTTTTTGCTTGTTTGTTTGAATAGGAAAAGTTGGAAAATAATGACTTTTTGCGGCTTTTATTATTCTGTCGAGTGCATCATCTCATTTCCTCCACATGAATAGACAACAGAATTAAGGGAACCTAATTGGGGGGGAAAAAAAAAATGTCTGATGCACGCCCGCATACGATCCTCATCAGGTGCCAGTGATGGCAAACAACCCAGTCTATAATAAAAGCTTGCATCATCATTATCATCGAAGCGGAACAAACAAAACAACAGCATCATTGGTCGGCAAGGCGCAAAAAAAAAAAAAAAAAAAATGGACGACGTTGACGAGCCGGCCGGTAAATAAACGAGCGCTAACCGGCGTCGGGACGCTGCGAAATCAATTAAGCGGGGCGTCCGTCGGGATCCGGGGGAGGATGTTTGCTGTCGCTCCCTGATAAGAATATTTTTCTGCGCTTGATTTCCGGCCGTGCCAAGAGGAAGATTATCGCCTGGCACGGGCGGCGCCAAGCGCGCCAGTTTTCTCGGCGCCGCAGCCAACAGGGGGTAGAAACTCTTGGCCTTGTTGAATTCTGCTAAACATTTTTTTTTCTTCTTAAGGATTACTGACGAATCTTGATCCAATTTTTAATGCTTGAGGTGGCAAAGATATGGATTTTACAAGTCGGTCGGTTTATCCCGACACGGGACGTTACGTCGGATTTCCCGCCGCTTTCGCTGTTCGGTGTAGATTGTCGGATTGTGGGAGGGACAGTTCACATTCTAATTATCATTATTTTAATTAAACGAATGCATTCCAGTTTAACTAGCAACGGTATAAAGGCCCAAATGGCATTCGATAAGCATAAAGTAAGCTAACTATAACATTTGAAACATAATTCACGATTAAATGAACCTAAATAGCATAACCGTTAGCATTTTGTTGCTAAATGTGACATATAACATGTTAAACATGTTGCCTGATTAAATTAGACTGAACTCAAACCCCAAAATGTATACATACGTTTTTTTTTTTATACTTTGTACTTCACTCCCAAAAACGCATCTATACGTTTTTTTTTAGGTTTTTTTTTATGCTAGAGCATATATAATGCTTTGATGCACCTTCTGACCTGAAGAGGTTGCTTAAAGTAAAGTTTTGTTGTTTTTATTTAAAAAAAAAACGGCCAGCAGGTGGCAGCAGAGTATAAGAGATCAGCCAAGGCCAGTGCCATGTTGCAACAAGCTCTTTATGCCATTGTGTTCAACAGGTTTGTGAAAAATTTTACTTAGATATATTCTAATAATAATTGTTGCAAAACGGAAACAGACACAAATACTTTTTTTTCCCTAATGAAAGAAGAGACTCTAATCTTTCTTTTAGTAGGTTCAACGTTTTTTTTTGTTTTGTTTGTTTGTTTGTTTTTTAATAGAAATAGAACAATATTCTGTGGAACTTGCAAAATCAGTCAAAATCCAGTAAAAACAGCCAGGAAAGAAGGTGGTTGTTTCAGTGAAAATGGCTACCAGTGAATGAGTTAATAGCATTTGACTCGCTTCTTGTCGCTAAATGTGACATAACACATATTACCTGAATAGTTTTTGATTAAATTATCCCAAATAGCATGACTGTAGCATGTCAGAGCTACAGTAATTATAACATAATAAAACATATTGCCTGATTAAATTGCCTTTAATTAGCGTTAGCCTAGCATATTGTTGCTAAATGTAACATAAAACATTTCCCCCGGTTTAATTAGCCTAAATAGCATGAGGCTAACATATCAAAATATATAAAACTCAATACTTAAAATTAGACTAAGTATCTTATTTTTACCAAAATGTAATCTGAAACACAACATTAGACAATCATAATGTTGCTAAAAGAAACACGCACGGGGTTAGCTTCGCTTTGCTAACTGTACCTTGTAACACGATTGACTGAAATTTCGAAAATCGCATTGGACTAGCATGACTTTGCCAAATGTAACATGTAATTATTGAACAACGAGTCTGCTATTAATTGTTGCTAAATGTAATGAAACACAAACAGATAAATGAGCGTGAATAAAAGGCAGGTTAGCATAGCTCGATTTCGTGGAAACGTGTAGTATGAGAAAAACACAAAGCACTCAACTGATGAAAGTAGCGTTGTTAAATATAGCAAGCCAAACAATAAAACATACAACGCAATCAATTTATGAATTACATTAGCACGCGCTAGCTAACTCTTTTCTAAAAGTTAGCATGTCACGACAGTTCTTTTGCTTCACCTCATTTGTGCTTTCAATTCAACATAAACGCTGCTTGCCTGCTCCTCGGAGACGCGTTGTCGGCAATCTTTCGCATGTTTGTCAAATGACTTCACGTGTCGGCTTTTGGCCCTTTTCTGACGTTTTGAAGTTTATAATATTAGCCGGTATCCCCCAGGGGGCTGTTTGCCGCCACCGTCGCTATGTTTAGCCTGGTCCGCGCGGATTTCCACATTCTCCGAGCTTGGCAGACAAATGATGATTATTTTGGATGCTACTTCAGAAATCTATTAGATGGGAGTTTTTTTTTTGTTTTTTTTTTTTTAATAATATCACAATGTTAGTGATATACTCTATTAGAAAATGTTTATTTAATATGATTTCATGAAGGGTAACAAACATATTGAGTGCTATTTTGAAAATCAATTAGATGGAAGGTACTTGGAAGAACGTTTATTTATTTTCAACTAATATTAAGCCAAGTTAGTGCAATATTACACATCACATAAAATACGTATACATGGAGACAATGCACATATTGGAGTGTTCTGTTTATCTCTGCAACATTCTTTCAGCAGAAACGAGAAACAAAATGTCATGTAAGCTAACCGTCATATGGTTTGACCCAATTCCAATTACATTCTAAAATTAATGGAAAAAACAACAACGAAATAAATGTAATGAAAGTCATCTTGTCAGCCTTGACGAGCGCTCATCTTTTTTTTTTTCTTTTTTTTTTGTTTGTTTTTTATTGTTGTTGTTGTTGGGTCAAGCCGAGCATGTGCAAATGTCATAATGGATCCGGCGGGGCGATCTCGTGCTGTGAAGAATTTCCACCTGGCATGAGAAAACAAAGTGATTTTGGTGCGCAGTGAAATTAATGCGAAATAAAAGGACTCGGACATAAAAAAAACTTTGGACACATGACAAATAATATAACAATATCGATAGAAATATTTTCTTTATCCTCTGAGAAGAGTGACTACTATTACCGTGACTGTGCGACTGTATTGTACTGCCCCCAAGTGGCCAACCGGAGGGAGCAGCACAATGTCATTTGAATTGAAGCAAAAAACATGTAAATTCCATTCAATTCCATAAAAGATTTTTTTATGAAGTACATCATTATAGAGGGCTATTTTTCAATATTAAAACGCACTACAAATATTTCTGTTATTCTTTGGGGGGTGAGGTTGAACACTGCATGTTTTGTCCATTTTATTGTTTTCTAAATACTGTAAAAAAAAAAAAAATGTATTAAAGAAAAATATTATTTCCACATCATTATCAAGATCTAAATTTTTGTGCGCATTTCTCAGAAAATTTGAATATTGTGATAAAATTCATTATTTTCTGTAATGCAATTAAAACAAAAATGTCATACATTCTGGATTCATTACAAATCAACTGAAATATTGCAAGCCTTTTATTATTTTAATATTAGTGATTATGGCTTACAGCTTAAGAAAACTCAACTTTATTTATAAAAAAAATTGCCATAATCAGCAATATTAAAACAATAAAAGGCTTGCACTATTTCAGTTGATTTGTATTGAATGATTTGTATGAAACGTGATTTGGATTTTATGATTTGTATGAATGTATCGCGTACTATAACCAAATTCATACATAAAACTTTTGTTCAACAAAAATTCAAAGGCAATATTTGATTTCTTTTCACTGCAAAAAAAAAAATTGCAAATGTTTGCTAATTTGCCTTACGCTCATTCAGTATCGAAATTCTTTTTTTTTTCTTTTTTTTTTTTTTTTTCTGACCCCAAGATGAATAAAAACGGAGTCACTTTCATCCCGCCCGTCGCTCCGCCGTCAAGGTGTCCCAACGACTTCTCCCGGTAACCACCGTAATGTTTGAGCCAATGAAAAAAAAAAAACATAAAAAACTTAGATTTTTACGATTTACGACGGGTCATTTTCATTCTCCTCGACTGCCGGGGAGCTCGCCGGGCAAGGTGGTCCATTTTCATTCTGTCCTTTGGAATTTTCGTTTTCGCCCGTATTTAACGGGGCCGCGCGGTCAACGGGTGCAACCGATTCCGAGTGGCAGAAGAGTGATGAAATCGTTGTTTTGGAACGCCACGGTGATAAAACAGCCCCCCCCCCCCAACCCCCCCCCCACCCCTGGGTTGACTTAGCGCACGCTCATCATTTCAGAATATTTACACGCCTGCCTGTTAAAGCCGGCACCCCCCCCCCCCCCCCCCCCCTCACCTTTCTCCGATTGTAAATAGCCCGGGGCTGCCGTTGTGTGTTTTTCAAATGAGCTTTTACTGTGATTACGTATGCAAAGGATGGAAGCACCTGCCAAGCAGTACAAGGAAATGGTACAAGTACTACAATCGCATTTTTTTTTTTTGAAGCGGGGTACACCCTGGACTGGTTGCCGGCCAACTGCAGTTCACAAAGTATCTAAAAAAAAAAAAAAAAAGACCATTCAGACTTATGGACAATTTGGCTTTCAATGACCCTGTTTTTGAAATGTGATTCGAACCTTGAACCTCTCAATTGTGAAACACATCAACGCCGATCACTCGTCACCGTCGTGCAACTATTGCAAAAAAAAAATAAAAAAATCGTCATAAGCCCCTGAGACCTGCATTGTAAATCCCAAGACGCAAGCTAGCTAAGAAGCACAACAAATCACTCATAAAGGTTGAAAGTTCCGGTTAATGATTTAATAATTAAGAAGTGCTATATTGGGATTAGCTACCTGTCTAATTCCCAATCCGCCTGAGAGGTGCGGATCGGACATAAAATGGAGCATTAAGGCCAACTTAAATTCCTTCCACTGGGATCCCATTAAGCGTAATCTTGTTTAAGTCGTAACCGGAGCAGGAAGTGGTTGCCCCCCCCCCCCACGTCCGTCCCCCTTCACCATCAGCGGGAGTCACCCTGGGGAGGCCCGGCGGATAATTGCACACCGCTCGGAAGCTGATCGGCAAAACATTGCCGAGTCATTCAAAGGGGGACGGCCCGCTACGCCAGCGAAACCAATCAAAGTCATCGCTGAATGCTAAATTTGCATTTGTTTGGTAGGACACAAAAATGACATTGATTTTTTATTTATTTTATTATGGAATTGACTTCGATGATGTTAGTGCTGCTTCATCATGATACGATAATTATCACAATAGTGTGTGGAGGTTGGGAATATAAAAAAAAATTACGATACGATGTAACGATATCCAAATGTCACGATACGATATCATGATATGAAGCTCACGCTACGATAATTATCATGATATTGTGGGGAGGTTGGTGACATAAAAAAAAAAAAAATCACAATATTTAAAAAAAAAAAAAAAAAAAAAAAAAAAGCATTTTGTACATAATATCAATATTGTTATTATTATTATGTTTTATTATTATTGTTGTTAATGCACGCACACATTGAGTTCCTCCACATATTGACTTGCTTCGCAGGCATACTATGTTCCCCTTCATCCGACAATTAGTGTAGATTTTGAACATAGAAGGGCCAAAACATCCCTAATGAAAATTAAATTGGACTGCTTTAACCAGTTTATTCTATTTATAATAGTATCACAATATTTGAGCATAGTATAAAAACAAAACATTTTCTCTGTGAAGTCTCAAGGGAGAAGCAAAAAAGTGCCTTAATTGCACCCTTTTGTTTGTATTGCGCTTCTGCTTATTCTACTTTTTATTTTGGTAAATGACCAAACCCCTGTGGCATTTTCAGCAAAGGCGAGCCAGCCCACCATGCGTGGAAAAATAAAAAAATTAAAAGTGTGAGGAAGAGGAGGTCGCATCTCTCAAAACAGGCTGCATCCTTTTTTTTTTTTTAAACCACACTTTTTTTTTTTTTTTTTTTGCCGTGACATTCCGAGACGCCGTCGAAAACCGGACACCATTTTCCCGATAAACTGCACAGGGAGCGTCTCAACCTCCCCGCCGGCAGTTTCCTGCCTGTCAAGTGCGTCCTATTATTGTTGTTATTGTAATATTTACTTTCCCCCCCCCCCCATCAAGTGCATGTTGGCAAATTGAACATCCGAACGGTTGGTTTGCCATTTGTGCAAGGTTTGCGCTTTTCCATGACCCCTCTCACGCCTCACGGGCGTGCAAAAAAAAAAAACACAAAAAAAAACGCGGAGTTAACTGCCACTTTGCCCACAGTCGATACTCATTTTTCTCATATTATTATTATTTTTTTTATTTTTATTTTTTTTTACGAGGGACGCCAGTCCGTAATTGAGCCTTAAACCGATGAATGTATTTTTTTTTCTGTCTCTCTCTCTCTCTCTTCATAGTGCGATCAATAACCACAGGTCAAAATAGCACAATAATGCTTAAAAAAAAAAAAAGAAGAAAAAAAAAGATGGCAATCAATACAAACAAGGTACTCAAGAAAATATTGTGCGCTGTTTGAGTGGACAGCAGAATATATCAAAAGATGGCGCTATGTTACAATTTCCTTTGTTGACATTTTGTCGCGCTAAAAGTGTTAATTCAGGTGATTCAAATCTGACCATGGCAGCAGAAAATGGAGGAATACAATTGAGGTGTGTTGGAGGAGGGAAACTTTGAAAACATGCAGGACGACAGCCCACGAGGACCAGGACTGGCCAAACCTGGTTTTTAGGGTCCTGAATGGGGTAAATGCTACGGAAGAGGCGGGACTTCCGGTTATTTTTTTGTTTGTTAGTTTTTTTCACTTCAGCTTTGCTTCCGGTTCCGGGTTGCACCCGTCGACGGGAACCCGCAACCGAGGGGCACAAAGTCCGAAGCGCAAGTATTGGGACGCGGCCCACTCACGTGCAAAAACAGCCCCGCCTCTTCCTCTTCCTCTTCCTCATTCAAGGAATGCAGAAAAATATAATCCCGGTCGGGTTGTGCCTGACGTCAGCAGACTCGGGTCAATAAGTGGAGCTCAGTGTTGAAAGCAAACATGGTGAATGAGCATTTAGCGGTTATGCTGCATGCAAACGGAATGAGCTGCAAGAAGTGGTGTGCAGTGTTCCCTCGTTTATCACGGGTGTTATGCTCCAAAAACTACCTGCGATCATGGAAATCCGTGTTAATTTAAAAAAAGATTATTTTTTTTTAATTTATAAAAATTCCCGTCAATTAACTCTTTGACCGCCAAAAGCGTTTAATGACATATTCTAAAATCCTAATGGATGTCGCCAAAATCGTTAATTTACGTTTATTACGTTTTTTTGTTTTTGTTTTTCTCTCAATGGGCAGCGCAACGTCTTGTGCAGCGCTGCCTTGTCACGAAACAAAAAATATTCGTGTCAACGTTACTTTTTTTTTTTTTTTTTTTTGCACAACAGTATCTTTTCACAAAAAGCTTGTTTTTTTCCTCTTAATATTTTTGTATAGTCACTCAAATGACCTCATTTCAAACGGTGATTACTAAAGAACAGAATAAGGTTGAAATATACTTTTTTTTTTTTTTTTTTCTCATGAAAGAATGGAATCCAATCTTTCATGTGGTATCCACCAAATTTATGTCGTCATACCGCCACCATATTCTGTTTGCTTTGAAAGATGAGTGAAAATGCTCAAAATCATCTGGCACCGTTGGGTTTTTTTTTTTTTTTTTTTTTTTTTTTTTTTTTATAACATTTGGCAGTTAGTTAAATGTTTTTTTGGTTTTTTTTGGCATGTTTTTCATTCATTTTTTTTTTATTTATATATTTTTTTTCCCGTTAAAAGTATGTTTTTTTGTTTGTTTGTTTTTTTGTTTTTTTAATTTATTTACATGTTATACAGCACAATATATATTTATATATTTCTATTGTCAACGGACTGGACAGACATTGTTGGAAGGAACCCGCAAATGCCCGTATGGCCCCGGCCAATTCCAAGCTTTTAGATTTAGACTTAGACTTGACTTTATTGATCCCTCTGGGAAATTTGCATGTCCAGCAGCAATGAGAAGAGATAATAAAATAGAAAATAATTCCATCAATCAGTCAATCAGGTTATTTCACAGGCAAATGTGAAAGTCACATGCACCTTGCGGACGAAAAAAAAACAACCAACTTCTTTCCATCAAGAGGTTTGTTGTGACGTCCCAGACCACGCCCCCCTCTTTTCCTTCCCCGCCCCTTCCCGCAAGGCACCTGCGGAACGCATCATGACACCTCATCATCATCATTTTTTTTTTTTTTTTGTCGGATCAGGCATGTTGAGAGAGCCGATTACTCTTTCACTGCGCTATGGTGTGCACTAGTGGTCGATTTCTTTTGGAGGGGGGCGGTGGTGGTGGGCGTTGATTGACAGGCTGGAGGACGCAGCGGAGGAGCTGCACTCGCTCCCTCTCTTTTTTTTTTTTTTTTTTTTGCTCGGGAATCAGACCCTGCGTGGATGTTGCAAAGACGGGAAGGAGCTCAAACTGCACCACCGGAACATCCACGTTTTCATGGAGTAAAATGACTTTTTGCGTGTGGGGGGGGGATCGCCTGCAGTTTTGTATTTTTTGCAGAACATTTTGACGGAATTAAATCCTTCACATCGCTCTTCTAATCGTTTTGCAGCAGAAGCCGAAGCGCGAAGTTCCACGCAAATGATGGAGGAGTAAAAAAAAAAAAAAAAAAAAAAAAAAAAGGTCTGCGGGACTTTGGGATTGTGCTCGCCGTTTTTTGTTTTTTGTTTTTTTTTTCAGTGGATGTAATGCGCACATTCTCCGCGGGACGCTGACCGGCCGATGGGGGAAACATGGACACGTCTTCAGAACTCGAAGATGGGACTCGTCACAAGAACCAGGTGCGTCGGAATACGAATGTTTAGACGTCATTCATTTCCCCCGGGTGATGGCACCGGCGCCCCCCCCCCCCGGCTTTGGTGGTCGCCGGTCGGCATCTCGCCGCATCCCCCCGCTGCACTTCCGGGTGTGTCTCACAAAGCTACTTTCAATAATTCCTAATAATACATTCGAGGGGTGTTTTGAAAAAGCACAAAATAGGTTTCCCATCCAGTAAATCATGACATTTATTGACTTATATTTTTTTGGCGTAACTTTGTGTCAACACATTTAAACAACAGGGGGCGCTTTTCTTCCCTATATTTTCATAATTCACGACACCATATCGGTCAAGCAAGTTCCCACAAGGTCACGGTCATGTCACCAGGCTCACATTTCATGACAGCGCTGCACTTTTTTTTTTTTTTTTTTTTTCCCCCATTCTGAACATTTTGTCAGATTCAATGCGAGGATGCAGAGAATTGAGAATTCCAAAGCACGCCAAGTGCAGAGAATCAACAGAATTATTCATTGCTTCCTAATCGATATTCCACTATAGCCGCTGACCCCTCTCGGTCGAATTTGTGCTTGGCAGTCTATGAATCCAGAAGAATTCCACGAAGATCATCGCACTTACCTGACTTGTCCAATCACGTTGCTGTGATGTCACTGCAGTGCTGCTCTCAACCTCTAGAGGGCACATTTTCACTTTTTTTGTGTGTGTGATTTTAATTCAATTCCTTGCTTGGGTGCCTCTTTTTTTTTTTTTTTTCTCATCAGGATTCACAGTTTTTTTTTCTTCTTCAATAATTTGTCACTTCTGCTTTGAGAGCAAATGATCACATGCGGTATTTTGGCAACGTCTGACAGCTTGTCTTGATGATATCCGCCCGCCTCCTCATCAAAAGGAGAGCCGGTGAGTCATTTTTTGGTGGCATCCTGAACCGCTCTCAGTTTTGTATTGACGCCATACTTTAAAAGGTAATTTGTCACGTATGACGTCCGGGTTAACCGTGATAACGTCTCCGGAGGCGCCGATCAATTGGGGCCGCCGTGCAGGAAACGTTTCGAGTGTCGAATGAAAAGACTTGAAATTAGGAGAGAAAATCGCTGCGGCGGTTGTATTTTTGCTTGGAAAAGATCTCTGATATATAAAATATTAATATGTCATCATAGAATCAAATATATGTTCACCGTTCTACTTGTCAAACTCGTATGAATAACTGGGGCCACTTAAAGCCAAATTTAAAGTGGGCCAAAAATAACAAAATACTACTTTTTTTTTGTTTAGTTTTTTTGGTGCAAGTAATTTTGATCTTTTAGAATAATCTGAAATGTCTTTAAAAAAAATTAGTACTTTTTTTTTTTTTTTTTTTTTTTTGCATCAGATGCTGAGTAGCAGCCAATCAGGCTGGGAATCATTGACTGTCTCACGATTCGATTCGATTGCGATTTTTGGGTCTTCGATTCGATTCAGATTTTCGATTTTCGATTCTCAATTCAAACGATTTTCGATTTACAGATATGCACAACATTGTCATGATCGACTCCAGTCTGCTTTGCAAGACAAAATGACAAATAGAGACATTAAAGTGTCTTTTTTTTTTTTTAAACATTTATTAATTTTGTATCGTAAATGCCTTTTTCCACAAAAAACAGCATGTAGGCTACAAGTGCCTTTTCCCCTTCTTCTTCATTTCTAATTGAAATAAAATCGATTTTTGGATATTAAATATCGATTCGATTAATAAATGAGAATCTCGATTCTTTTATGAATCGATTTTTTTGGCACACCCCAAGCAGCCAATTTTCCGAATTTCAGTTAAGTGGTCATCAGTGGACAAAATTAGCAACAACAGTTCATTTTAGTTTGGCTGGCAAGCAGTCCAGGTTGTACCCCCGGCTGGGATAGGCTCCAGCACCCCCCGTGACCCTTGTGAGGAGCAAGCGGTTCAGAAAAATGGATGCATGGAGTTAATTTTAGTGAAAAACTGCAGCTTGTTTTCTGTCCTCGGGCCAGAACCGGCCTGCCAGGGGGTCCAATCTGGCCCGCGGGCCGTATGTTTGACACCACTCACTTTGCAATTATTAGCAAAAGCGAATTGTTTTAAGGCAAAATATAAAGTTTTAAGAATATCTTTTTGGCCATTCATCTGACAATTAGCACAGATTTTAAACACAGAAGGCCAAAACATCTCTAATGAAAATTAAATGGCACTAATAAACTAGCCACTAGAGGGTGCTAGAACTGCACAAATAGAAATCAACCTGACTTTTTTTTTTTTTTTTTCCACAAATGTCTTCCTTTTAAATATTGTGAACATGACGACGACGATATTGTGGCAGTTTTAATTATCACGATATCACGATATCGCCCTTATCGTTACATCCCTACATATCGGTGAATGTCGTGCACGAGCAAGACACAAGATGCTGCATGCAAAATCCGATATTAGCTTTGGAATTAACTCTTTTTACTGCGCATACGTTATCAAAACAAAACAATCCCCACGGTGCCAGCCGATTTCGCCGATTACGAGCATTCATCAGATTTCATCAAATTTCATCACGTTTCATTGTAATTCCATACATCGGCAGCCCATTGAAAAGAGTCACAATGCTGCTATCTACTGGCCATAGATAGTTGCTGTTTTTGATTCCAGATTTTAAACATAGAAGGCCAAAACATCTCTAATGAAAATTAAATTGCACTAATAAACTGGCCACTCGAGGGTGCTAGAACTGCACAAATGGAAATCAACCTGACTTTTTTTTTTTTTTTTTTCCACAAATGTCTTCCTTTTAAATATTGTGAACATGACGACGACGATATTGTGGCAGTTTTAATTATCACGATATCACGATATCGCCCTTATCGTTACATCCCTACATATCGGTGAATGTCGTGCACGAGCAAGACACAAGATGCTGCATGCAAAATCCGATATTAGCTTTGGAATTAACTCTTTTTACTGCGCATACGTTATCAAAACAAAACAATCCCCACGGTGCCAGCCGATTTCGCCGATTACGAGCATTCATCAGATTTCATCAAATTTCATCACGTTTCATTGTAATTCCATACATCGGCAGCCCATTGAAAAGAGTCACAATGCTGCTATCTACTGGCCATAGATAGTTGCTGTTTTTGATTCCAGATTTTAAACATAGAAGGCCAAAACATCTCTAATGAAAATTAAATTGCACTAATAAACTGGCCACTCGAGGGTGCTAGAACTGCACAAATGGAAATCAACCTGACTTTGTTTTCACAAATGTGTTCCTTTTAAATATTGTGAACATGACGACGACGATATTGTGGCAGTTTTAATATCACGATATTGCCCATATCGTTACATCCCTAATAATTAAAAAAAAAATATATATATTTCTAGGAAGGGTGAAGAAAAACAATTTCACATTTTTTGTGATTTGAAGACATTTTTGATGGAATATTTAATTTCTTCTGGGAAGGAAAAGTGTCTCGCCATTGAGATGAAGCGTAAGCGCGAATGCCGGCAGATGAGCCGGTTACGATTTCATCCTAATTTCCCATCACACACGTCTTCCATAAACGGTATAATGTGGAGCCCTTGCAATTGTATTTTCTTTTTCTTTCCTCTTTCAAACCAGCAGGGTGGTACGAAGAACAGAGATCTCCGTTTTTTGTTTCGACGCCTCCCAACTCTGCATATACTTGATTTGCTGCCGGAGGTGCGCTGTCAACCCCCGGTGCCCTTTTTTTTTTTTTTTTTACCCCGCAGATGGAGGCCAATTAAGAATAGAGCGCGACTTGAAAGTCTTGCCGGAGCTTTAAATCTCCCGACGGCAGACGGAGGCAGCCGGCGCGAGGCGGTCAGATACGTCGCTAATTGAGACTTAAAGAAACAAACACGACCGTCTCGGCCCGTTGCAACGTTTAGACGTTTTTTAATGACTGAACGTTACTCGGAAAGTTGTACTGTGGGAATTCCACACATCCAACGTCAAAATTTAGCAGTAATAAACGTAAAAAATTAGGGATGTAACGATAGCGGCAATATCGTGATGATGCGATATTAAAATTGCCACAATATATCGTCGCCGTCATGTCACGATAATTAACTCATTCACTCGCCGCCATTTTCACGTTTCGCAATCCCGTTCGCTCCCGGCTGTTTTACTGGATTTTGACTGATTTTGCAAGGCCCACAGAATATTGTGTTCAATTGCTATAAAAGCATGGAACCTATCAAAAGAAAGATTAAAGTCTCTTCTTTCATCAGGAAAAAAAAGTATGTTTCTATCTGTTTCCGTTTTGCAGCAATTAGCATTAGAAGAGAGCTAAAATTTATCAGTTTTCACAAATCTATTTAAAATTGTAAGTAATTGAGTTTTTTTTCCTACATGGCCCTGGTTGATCTCCTTTGCTCTGCTGCCACCTGCTGGCCGTTTGTGTAATAACTACCATTTCTGCAACCGTTCTTTGCAGTTGAGAGGCTGCATCAAAGGCTTCGGTATGCTCTAGCATAAAAAAAACAAAAGCAAAAAAAAAAAAACGTCTAAATACGTCTTTGGGACACTTAGAACATAAAAAAAAACGTATTTACACATTATTGGGAGCGAATGAGTTAAAAGCAGCACATCTGTTCAAAAAGTCAGGTTGATTCCCATTTATGCAGTTATAGCGCCCTCCGGTGGCTAAAAATGCACTGAGCTGTGCATTAAATGCAATTATGCCATCTTGTGGCAGAAAAATGACCTCAACACAAATCAATATCACACTCGTTTTTTATTATTATTTTTTTTACAGTACAGCACATCTTTTTTAATTTGAACTCAATTTTACAAATTATTACGCAATTACTGTATCAATGAATAAAAGATACAGCCATATTTTTATTTAACATGTTTCTCCCACTTTTATGTCAACAAGAGTATGAAAACTTGGAAAAAAACAAGTTTTATTGTACATTTAGAATAGATGTAAAATTTGCGATTAATCATGAGTTAACTATTGAAGTCACGCGATTAATTGCGATTAAAAATTGTAATCGCCTAACACCCATATATATATATATATATATATATATATATATATATTTTTTTTTTAATAAAGATAGCATCCTACGATATTCATTGATGATTAATCCATAGCAACTCCTTCTGTGACTTTGCCACCGGGGGCAGTGTAATACAGTCATGAAGACACAAATAAAGAAGACTTTCACAAGTACTGTCAGTGCCTGTGAACATCCTTATTGTTATTGTCTGTCTGCTTTTTTTGTTTTACGGTATATTTAGTTTGACATTAACAAGCAACAGCAACCAATGACCCGACATGATCCGCTGGATTCGTAACCATCAATTAAGACGCTAATTGATCACTAATCCCGTCCATGTGATTTTGCGCCGCTCTCCCTTGGTCTCTTCTTCCCATTATCCTTTTTTTTTTTTTTTTTTTTTTTTGTACGCTTGCTCGGTGTTGTTTTGCCCCCGTTTGTTCTCTCAAGTAGCTCCCTCTTTGCGATTGTGCTAAACCGGCTCGCCATTGTTCCGCAACAATGACGCCGGCGCTCTCCGTTCTCCGCTCTGTTGCCCGGGTGGCCTGCGTGCGCTCAGCTGGATGCTCTTGTTAAAAAATAAAAAAATAAAAAATAGTCGTGGCACGGCGGTACCCGAAAACAACAGTCAAAAGTCACGAAATTCCAACTGGAAGAAAAGAGAAGGCATCCGTGAAGTCTTGAGAAGATGATTATGCGCGCGGCATCGTTGGGGAGCGTCTCAAAGGAATCGAGCCATCAGTTTGGAAGCGATCGATAGCACTCTGAACAAAATCCAAACTTTTCCAAAGCACTAAAAAGTCCTAAACACCCCCCCCCAACCCCCCCGCCCTTCGGAAAAACTTTTAGGTGCACTAAACACATAAATGCAAAATGAAAGTCTGCATTTCACAGGGTTTCTCAAATTGTGGAGCTCGGGGCCACTGGAGGTCCGCCAAGGAACGGAATTGGTCTGTTAGTCGAGATTCACTTTTGAAATGATTCTTGATGTAGCCAAAATTTTCCACAGTCAAAATGAAAATGAATTATTCGGTTGGTTACAGTAGCTAAACGTAGCTACTCCTAGCTAAACCTAGCAAGTAGCTAAACCTTTGACTAAAAACGAACGTATTTTAACTCTTTGACCGCCAAAAACGTTTAATGACGTATTATAAAATCCCAATGAATGCCGCCAACAACGTTAATTAACGTTTTTTTTTTTTCCTCTCTCTCTTTCAATGGGAAGCGCAACATCTTGTGCAGCGCTGCCTTGTCACTAAACAAAAAATATTACTATCAAAGTCAATGTTATGCAAAAAAAAAAATAAGTATCTTTTCTCAAAAAGCTTGTTTTTCTCTTAATATTTTTGTATTTCCTAATTTCAAATGGTGATTACTAAAGAACGGAATAATGTAGAAACATACTTTTTTTTTTTTCTCTCATGAAAGAATGGAATCCAAACTTTCATATGGTATCCACCATATTTTGTCAAAGAGTTAACTATAGCATTTTTGGGGATTTGACAAAAACCGAGACCAAGAAGAGGAAAGTTCGGATTAGCAGCCGAAATCCCTGTCACGTGATTGTGCTGACGGCAGTGAACAAGATCTGGTTGGATTTGAAAACATCCCCCCAAAAAAAAAGCCATAATTAGCAATATTAAAACAATAAAAGGCTTGCAATATTTCAGTTGATTTGTAATGATTCCAGAATGTTTGGCATTTTTGCTTATTTAATTGCATCACAGAAAATAATGGACTTTATCACAATATTCAAAATTTCTGAGACAGTCCTGTAGGTGTCTCTCCTTTCTCAGATCTTGCAACGTCGCTGGAAAAGCCATCAGCTGGGTGAATACTGCCCTCTAATGGATTATCCGTGCAATGCATGTGTCAGATCATATACATCAGGGTTTTATTGGAAAAAAAAAATTTATACTCATGAAATAGAGGGCTCAAAATATCTTGTATTTAATATGATACGGCCAATCGACAATGAAGAAGAAATGGAACTGAGTGGAGGGAAAAAAAATAATTCACTTGGCTTGCTGTTAACGCAAAATCTTTGCTAATGTCGTGAACTGACGAACAAAAAATTAGCTAATGATAACAAATGGGAAAAAAATAAAACTTAATAAATAGATGGCCAATTTTGGACACGTGCTTTATCAAATAAACAGAATCAAAGTCAAAAAGTGGTACATAACAGAGCGTCGGGGAGCACAAATCAAGGTGAGAAATGACGTCGCCGCTCGCTATATTTTATGTACCTGCGGCGCGAAAAAAAAAAAAAAGCCCGCACGTCCTCGACACTCGAGGCGAGCATCAATCCGCCCCGACTCGCTGACTCACCTCGCGAATTACTTGACACTCAAAAACTGCCTCTCCGCGCAAACGTCCGAATGGAAAGAGTCCGCATTAAAGCGCTTCAACGCGTGACAGGCGGTCTAATATGTTTGTCAAGTACGCTGCAATGCATACCTGGTCATAACTTATTTGACAGTCACATCCGTTTTGGAGAATGGTGGTGATTCACAACACCACAATATGAATATATTAATCTTAAAAAAAAAAAAAAAAAAAAAAGAGGGTAAAACCATACAATAATACAATTAAACACATAACTAAATACATGGAAATTGTATGATGGAGAACACCAACAAAATAAAATAAATTTAAAAAATACAAACAAAGCAGACCAATACAAATACAAAAAAAAAAAAAAGAAGATAAATAGAGATATTACATATAAATGCAAAAAAATACAATAAAATAAAAATACATACAGGTTAAATAAATCCAGGAGTGACACAATGCTTCAAATGCACAAAAACAAAACAAAAAAAAAAAACTAAAATGAACATAAAATCATAGCAAATAAAAGTGACAAGCGAACGTATTGTATCACCATTTTTTGTTGTAACCGTTTAAGCAACTATTTAACATAAAATAATATAACAAGGCAGCATTGTGGGTGAGTGGTTAGCACGTCCGCCTCACAGTTCTGAGGACTCGAGTTCGAGTCCAGGCTCCGGCCTTCCTGGCTGGAGTTTGCATGCTCTCCCCGTGCCCGCGTGGGTTTTCTCCGGGTACTCCGGTCTCCTCCTACATTCTAAGACATGCGTGGCAGGTTGATTGGGTGCTCCGAATTGTCTCGAGGTGTGCTTGTAAGTGTGAGTGGTTGTTTGTCTCTGTGTGCCCTGGTGTACCCCGCCTACTGCCTGAAGACAGCTGGGATAGGCTCCAGCACCCCTTGCGACCCTTGTGAGGAGCAAGTGGTTAAGAAAATGGATGGATGGATACTCATTGACATATATTCTTCATCCTCTGCAAAGAGAGACAAATTATTAGGTTTTTTTTTTTTTTTAAGCCTTTTTCAGGTCTGTAGAATACTGCCCCCAGGTGGCCAAGTCACACAGCAAAAGGAGTAGCACAATGGCCATTAAATTGAAGTAAAAACTGTTTTAATTCTTTACATTTGATTTAATTATATCCTATGTTTTGAAACAGTAGCCTAAGAGTCATTTTTCCATATTACCAAATTGTTTCTGGGTTTGGCATTGAGAAGACTTTAATATCCTGTCGTTGTCACGCAAATGAAGAGACGTCGACAAGGGGGACGATGACAGCCTCTTAATTGTTTCCGCCCGGCTCAAATTGACGCCGACGCCCGCGACGGCTGAGTCCACAATTTTATGTATTTTTTTTATAGCGCCGACGCGTCTTCCACGTCGGCGTCGTGTCAACGCGGAAATGAATAATTAACCTCGCGTAATTGTGTTTGGGATAGCGCGACACGCCGAGCATTTGCCTGCGGAAAAAAAAATGATGTCGTCAATAAACGCTGGGAAATGCCAAGAGTTGAGAGGGAGATGTTGCGCGGAGTACAAATACTTTACTGTACGTTAGAGAGGAATATACTGTATTTCAGGTTATATGTACTCTTCTTGAGTATTTATTTTGTTCTGGTGACAAATGGTGACATTTGGAAAGCACTCTCTCTAAAATGATCTGCCAATAGAATTGAAAAATTTCGAAAAAAAAAATGCAAACTACACGAAAGGCAAACTCTCTGCAGTTAAATAATGCACAATGCCACTAAAAAATTGAATAAAATAAAAATAATAAATATATAAATATATAAATAAAATCCAATCAAATGAAATGAGTACTTCAATAATTCAGTAAAATAAAAACAAATAAATAGTGAGCTGACAAATGAGGCGTATATTTTAAGCTGACCGTATAAATAGCTAAATTGCTATGCACGATGCCGCCAAAAAGAAATTGAACCAAAAATGAAAACAATACAACCGAGTAACGCTTCGACAAACTAGACAAGCATTGGATGAACTGTCAGTTTTCTGTCCTAGGCAAATAATCTAAGGATAATTCACGACATTTAAAATCAGAAGAATTCAAAACATTTTAAAGCAAATACTTTTTTTAAACTAGACTAAGTGCAATTTCTAGAGAAATTGCATGGGAATGCTGAAAGCTGAATGCTAATAGCTGAATGCATGTGGAATGCTTATGAATAATCTAAGGATAATTCACGACATTTAAAATCAGAAGAATTCAAAACATTTTAAAGCAAATGCTTGATTGAAACTAGACTGAGTGCAATTTCTAGAGAAATTGCATGGGAATGCTGAAAGCTGAATGCTAATACCTGAATGCATGTGGAATGCTTGTGAAGTAAATTGAGAGATGAATTATCATCATTTCCACTTGGGGCAAACTTCAGTTCTGTTCTTATTCCATTGTTGTGCAGCATAGCAGCTAAATGCTGCTGCACCGTGTTTGTTTTTCAACTCCAGGCTCCACTAATTGACGCGAGTCTGTTAACCTCAGAACCCGACTGGCTTTAGATTCCATCAGCATTTCTTAAATGTATTCAGTGACTCATATGAACACTACAAAACCAAATGATTATAAGCTGCTTTATAAAAATAATAATAATAATTGTGCAATGATAATCTTGAAATAAAGTCCATTTGTTGCGCCTTCCGCACGTTGTCACGCGCGCGGTACGCGTGAGCGTTACGCTAACAGTTGCTCACGTGTGGCGGAATGACAGGCCGAGAAGTGCTCGGCAGTCCTATTGTTAGCTTGAAAGTGCGTGTGAGAGGAGTGCGAGTTGGTGGATCAAAGTGATAATGAGCCATTCCTCTCAATGGCTTACATAAGTGAGAGCGGCTTCACCTCGCGGCCCATTGGCGCCATTTTTGCCAATATTTATTTTTTTTCTCCCGATAAAGGCGTTGATGCCACTTCTACTTTTTATCATTCTTTTTTTTCCCCCTCCACATATATCTGTAAGTACAGAATGTGAGCACATTACCTCTGTTGAAGAGGAGGGCGAGGCCGTGCGGATGAAAGACAGGAAATGAAAGAAGAAAGCTGATTAGAGTGACACCGGTGGTGAGTTGCGGTGCGAGCCGGCGAGGGCATGGCAGTCGCCGTGAAGGTCTCGCGTGGGCGTCCAAATAAAAGCTCCAGAGATGATGACAATCTTGCAACTTTTACATCATGACCAAAGAAAAAAGAAAAAAAGAAAGTACGTTTCGAGTCTGCAAGTTTGTAATGCTAACCCGGCTGTATTTTGTATTTTTTTTTTTTATTCTTCATTAAAATATGCTTTTAATAATAATAATAATAATAATAATAATAATAACAATAATAATATTAACAATAATAATAATATTTATTATTATTATTATGTATTATTATTATTATTGATCTAATACAAATTATTATTATATTGATTAATGATAAGGTACCAGTACTCGCCATATTTTAAAGTATTGGGTACTCTTGGAGTTTGCCGATACCAGCCACCGATACTTAAAGATAATAATTAAAAAAAAGAAACATCTGACATCATTAAAGTCCTCAGCAGTAGTTGGTCCTGTAATTTACTGTAATTTATCTGGCCAATCGTCATCTGTGACAGAAAGGAAGGTTTTTTTTGCGTATATAAAAAAACAAAAAAAACAAAAAAAATGCTGGTATATAACAAAAAATTTACACCGAACATCCCGAATCATAATACAAAGTCAACTTTTTTGTCTGTCTTTTTTTTTTTTTAAATAAATAAATACAACAGTTCCTCCATATAATGTATCAAATAAATATGACCTCCATATAATGTGTGTTCAATAATTAGCAGCATAATGTAATAAGGGAGAGGCATTTATTTACACAAATTACTTTTAAAATATTGTATAAAATATATCTAAAATAGTAGAATCTATTTTAGATGTCTAAAATACATATAAAATATTGGAATATATTACATATTTCAGATTTATTTATTTACTACTACTATAATAATAATAATAATAATAATAATAATGTTTCATGATTATATAGGGGGGAGGCCTTCAGAACAACAAACCTGTTGCGTATTCTCCCACACATATTTTGACAGCGAAGCTCGCTTAAAAACGAGCAAAGGAGCCAAGCCAAAACTGTTCTTTTTGATCTTTTGACTGCTCGCCCCCCCCAACACTCACCAGACCATCTTCGGCTGCCTTTGTCGTCTCCAGCTTCAATTTCCCCCTTCGCCTCATTTTTGACGAACGCTATTCGGCGTCTCGCTGAAATTGGCTCCACGTTTTCTATGCGCGCACATGCCGCCGCACTGCTTTGCCGACTTAAGTGGAATCTATTCGCTGGAGAGAGTCGACCGAGGCGCTGGCCTTTTTTTTTTTTTCTCGTTTCCGCTGCACTCCGCATCCTGCTGATATGGGAGAATCTGCTTGCATTATTTTCAGCGTCTTATTGTGTTAAATGTAAAAGAACAAACATGGGGATGAAGCAGCAAAGCAAACAATCCTGTCAAAGCTTTTCTTTGATGATGGTAGAACGGACATTTTACGTGATGGAACAGTGGAAAGAATCCAAATAATGCACATTGAGCAGAAGGACAGTGGTGGGATATTACGCAAGCGTAGAGCTGCCAATGTGGAGTAAACATTTTTGGCTGGCGAGTATGTGCGAACATACTTGCAAATATGTTCGAACATACTTGTAAATATGTTCGAACATACTCACGAATACGTTCGAACATACTCGTAAATATGTTCGAACATACAAATACGTTCGATGTGCGAACATACTCACAAATACGTTCGAACATACTCGCGAATATGTTCGAACATACAAATACGTTCGATGTGCGAACATACTCACAAATACGTTCGAACATACTCGCGAATATGTTCGAACATACTTGTAAATATGTTCGAACATACTCGCAAATACGTTCGATGTGCGAACATACTCACAAATACGTTCGATGTGCGAACATACTCGCAAATACGTTCGAACATACTCGCGAATATGTTCGAACATACTTGTAAATATGTTCGAACATACTCGCAAATACGTTCGATGTGCGAACATACTCGCAAATACGTTCGAACATACTCACAAATACGTTCGAACATACTCGCAAATACGTTCGAACATACTCGCAAATATGTTCGATGTGCGAACATACTCGCAAATACGTTCGAACATACTCGCAAATATGTTCGAACATACTCGCAAATATGTTCGAACATACTCGCAAATACGTTCGAACATACTCGCAAATATGTTCGATGTGCGAACATACTCGCAAATACGTTCGAACATACTCGCAAATATGTTCGAACATACTCGCGAATATGTTCGAACATACTTGTAAATATGTTCGAACATACTCGCAAATACGTTCGATGTGCGAACATACTCACAAATACGTTCGATGTGCGAACATACTCGCAAATACGTTCGAACATACTCGCGAATATGTTCGAACATACTTGTAAATATGTTCGAACATACTCGCAAATACGTTCGATGTGCGAACATACTCGCAAATACGTTCGAACATACTCACAAATACGTTCGAACATACTCGCAAATATGTTCGATGTGCGAACATACTCGCAAATACGTTCGAACATACTCGCAAATATGTTCGAACATACTCGCAAATATGTTCGAACATACTCGCAAATACGTTCGAACATACTTGCAAATACGTTCGAACATACTCGCAAATACGTTCGATGTGCGAACATACTCGCAAATACGTTCGAACATACTCGCAAATATGTTCGATGTGCGAACATACTCGCAAATACGTTCGAACATACTCGCAAATACGTTCGAACATACTCGCAAATACGTTCGAACATACTTGCAAATACGTTCGAACATACTCGCAAATATGTTACGTTAGCATTTTAGCTTACAAGGTAACACAAGCATTAGCATAGTTTACAGATAATAGTACAACATGTTTATCGTGCCAGACATTTTTTGTTTTTTGTTGTTGTTACTATGTTGACAGAGTTTGAAATTTTTATCTCGTTTAATTTGGGAATTTGGAAAAAAAACACACACAAAAAACGTAAAAACGTAGCTAGCCACGTTAGCTTAGCGGTTAAGCTTTCCACAGATGGCAACGTGTTACGTGTTATTAGCTTAAAGTTAGCATTTTGGCTAATGAGCTAGCAAAAGCAAAACATTATTTTACAGATACACATTGTTTATCGTAGCAGACTAACACATTTGAGGGTCTACACTTTCCAGAGTTTCCAAAGATAGGAAGACCACACAAAACTTAAAAAAAAAAAAAAAAAAAAATTGGCTCACAAGCTTAGAGCAACATGTAACAAGAACAACGCTGACTTGGAGCACATTGTTTTTTGGGATTAAAAGGACTACGCGGATGACCGCATTGCATCATTTTAATTGTAAATGTTAAATTGGGTTTTTGAGAACGAGGAGGCGGAAAAAAAAAAAATGACAATAACTAATAAGTGAATTAATTAGACTTTCCAATCCAGCGACTCATGACAGATCAGTGTAATCAAGCGCTAGTCATGTGTCTGGATCTGGAGCAGAAAATGAACACAGCGTCGTGATTCTTTGCAGGACAATTGCGGCGGAATCAGGCGGGAGTGCAGAGAAGAATACTCGGGCGTCGCGCCAGAGCATCTGTTGATGTTGCGAGTTTGGCGTCTGCGCCGCCGTTTGCTGGATAGCGGCTCTTTTTTTTTTTTTTTTCTTTTTTTTTTTTTTGTTACCGGCATAGTGGTTTTGATTGAGCCGCCTTTTTTGCTCTTTAACTTTCTTTCCAGCCGCCGCACAATTGCTTCTCGTCCCGGCTCCAAATGGAGCAATTTCCCCGCAGTCAAACGTCATCATCGCTTAGCGGATAGCCAATCTCAATGAACTCGCTCATGATGAGTCTTTGAGGAGCTCCCAACGTGATCGGCCTGAGAGAGAAAACTGACAATGTATGTATGTCCCAAACGTAATGCCCTGAAAATGATTCCGTTGCACCTTCAGGAAAGTTGGGGGGGATTAGCCCCCCCCCCCGTCTCACCCGCTTCACTCATGGCACAAAATTCTATTGATGTCAATCATTACAGGACACGGATGGAAACGTCTCAAGCACCCATGGCCTGAAATTGAACAGGAAGTTGAGCAATTTGGCTTCAAGCAGCCATTTTTGGGCGGACATTTTCCTAAATCGGACACAATTCAAAAGTAAGAAAAAATCGACTTGAAATTGGGTGGACATGCGAATCCGCACAAAACACTCTCAATGAGCCGTGAATGCTTAAAATTTGAACAGGAAGTTGCCATTTTGTTTTTTTGTTGTTGTCATTTTGGGGTGCACTCAAATGAACCCCAATTCCATTTGGCAGTTTCACTCACGTCGTCGTTCAGGTTGGCTGCGGCTGAAACGGGTGAGCAAAGCGGAGCGTCGCTTCGGGGGAGCGAGAGAGAGGTAGCACTAGCAAATGAAATGGTGCGTGAAAAGACGACAGAGGCGAGGTATTTATTGCCGCCGTCTTATTAAATCGCAAAGACAAACGGGCTCGTGCCGCTCCATTCGACATTTCTTCATCAAAAAAAATCAATTGAGGATGTTGTGTGTCATTATTTCAAATGCACCATGTCACTGAAGTTTTTTTTTTTTTTTTTTACTGGGCCCCTTGCCTAGCGACTAGTAAACCAGGAAGTAGAAGATGATGACATCTGTCAATTTGTATTGTAAACTAAAGCAAACATGCAGATTTATATAATTAAAACCACTAGCTAGCTAGGTAGATAGCTAGCGAGCTAGCTAGCTAAAATATATTACAATTCATCATTGTAGTGTTGTTTTGGGAGTGGTTTTATGATTCCTGAATTCTCAGTTCTAGCTGTTGTAAACATTTTAGTGGGCTTCTAGCTAGCTAGGTAGCGAGCTAGCTAGCAAAAATATATTCTAATTCAGCATTGTCGTGTTGTTTTGGGAGTAGTTTTATGGTTCCTGAATTCTCAGTTCCAGCTGTTGTAAACATTTTAGTGGGCTTCTAGCTAGCTAGCTACCTAGCTAGCTAGCTAAAATATATTACAATTCTGCATTGTAGTGTTGTTTTGGGAGTGGTTTTATGGTTCCTGAATTCTCAGTTCCAGCTGTTGTAAACATTTTTAGTGGGCTTCTAGCGAGCTAGCTAGGTAGCTAGCTAGCTAAAATATATCACAATTCAGCATTGTAGTGTTGTTTTGGGAGTGGTTTTATGGTTGCTGAATTCTCAGTTCCAGCTGTTGTAAACATTTTTGTGGGCTTCGAGCAAGCTAGGTAGCTAGCTAGCTAGCTAAAATATATTACAATTCATCATTGTAGTGTTGTTTTGGGAGTGGTTTTATGGTTCCTGAATTCCAGATGTAGTAAACATTTTTAGTGGGCTTCTTTGTTACTTCTGCCCAGCAACAAATGACCATGATGTCAAATTCAAACGAATCATTTGTTTAGTGCTATTTTTGGGAGTCAGTTGCTTCCTGCCTGGTCTCCCTCAACCACATTTTTTTCCCCCTTAGGTCTGTATACCGAGTGTAGTAAGTTACTTCATTTTTGGCCAGCTTGTAATCAGGAAGTCGAATCTGAAAAACTCTGCTTTTCTGTTGTTGTTTTTTCTTCTTCTTCTTCTTCTTCTTCTTCTTCTTCTTCTTCTTCTTCTTCTTCTTCTTCTTCTTCTTCTTCTTCTTCTTCTTCTTCTTCTTCTTCTTCTTCTTCTTCTTCTGTGTTGGCTGCCTCATAACAAGTGACCACAAAAGTAGAATTCAAGCAAATCTGTTAAATTATTTTGGACGCACATTGGTCAATCATCATTTTAGTACCGTTTTTGGAAGTCTTTGTGTTATTTATTTATTTTTTATTTTTTATGTATGTATTTATTTATTTATTTTTTGATGTATTTATTTATTTATTTATGCATTTTCCAAATTCTTTCAACTGAATTAGTCTTTGAACTCACTTTCTTTTTATCTAAAATTTACTACAATTTTTTATTCATCATTTTAGTGTTGTTTTTGGGAGTCACACTCTATGTCCGTTGTCTTCTTTTTCTGTTTGTTTGTTTTTTAAAGTCTCAAATCCAGATGCTATCCAGACCTCTTAATTGGTCGTTTTAATTGTTTCTGTGTGACAAGAAGCGAGCAGGAAGTGGAGTCAAAGCAAATTGTTTTTTGCCCAATATTTTTGGACCCGCTTTCAAGCAATTAGCTGCTTGGTGTTGGAGTGTTGTCGTACATTGTCTGAATCGAGATTTCCCCAGTATGTAGCCAACCGCTGTTGTTTTCTTTTCCCATTTCATATAAAAACAACAGCTATATCAGTCCAAATTTTCAGCAGATCATATTTTTGCTGGAAGAAAAATTCTCCCATCATTTGCAACGGGAGCAGAAGCGCTGCTTGTTTTGCACCGCCGGGCTTGTTTTTCATTAGCGGCACTGGCAAACGTTTTTTCGAGCATATCATTCCCGACGAGCGAAAGCTCCCGCCCCCCCTCTGGCTACGGCTGAAAACAAGCAACATATTTACTATTTCCCTTGTTTCCTCTGGTGAGACGTTGCACTCCTCTGCAATAGCAATGAAATTGGATATGGAAACGGTAGACGGGCGCAGGTCACTACTTTCTGCTGACGCCGCGCAACTCGGGCAGCGCGTCGGGGGTCCTCGGAGAGAACTGACACGCCGACGCGGATCGCATCTCGGAGGCACGCTGACACGTGAAACCTGGCACATGCTCACAAATAAAAACGCAAGCCCCCCTCTTAGATGCAGGGCGGTGCGGAAAATCAAAACAGTCAGTCGGCGCAGTCGAAAGGTAATCGGACATTTCCTCGCGGCTACTACTCCACCCCAATCCTCCAGGGGGCAGCGTATTGAATTAGTGATGATAGGCGTACTTTGACTAGCAACAACCTTTACTTTCCTGTTTCCAAAAATGTCAAATCTGAGCATTTTATAGAAGCAATCTTTCACTCACATGCACATGGTGCCAATTTTAAATGATTATCTTTTGTCGGTTTTTACAGTTCACGTATAAGTCTGAATTTAGTTGTGTGCCTTGAGTGTAGTACCACGTTGAGCCACAACATGCCAGGCAGCACTGAGCTCTAGCAGAAGAAATGCTGTGATTGGCGGCAAGAAGAAAACCACGTTTTGCCATTTTAACATTTGTTAATAAAAAAAAATAATATACAGTATAAATACTGTATATATCAGGGGTGTCCAAACTTTTTTTCTCTGAGGGCCACATAGAGAAAAATAGAAAGCTCCAATGGCCACTTTGAGTTTTTTTTTTTTTTTTTAAGTTATTTATTCACACATTCATTGCCAGACAAGCAAAAAAATGCATCATTTGACGTCTTTTTCCGTCCATGGCAGTGAATGAGCTAAACATGGTAAAAAAAACAAAATTTTAACAGCATTGAAAAATTATTTTTAGTATTTGCCACGGGCCGCCAAAAAATGTATGGTGGGCTGCAAATGGCCCCCGGGCCGTAGTTTGGACACACCTGGTATATATAAATATCTGAATATAATCAATAAATAAATATAACAATTAAAAAAATATAAATTAACATAATAAATCATTATCAATTCATTTCAATACATTTTCACTCCAGCGTTCTGCCTTCCCCTGAAACTCTAAACGGAACTATTTTTCCAGCCAAGCTGTCAATCATTTACGTCCAGCGTCGGGAGTATTCTTTTTAAAAGCCCCCTCTCAAAGCACATCTGCGCTCTCCCTCGCTTTCTCTCTTGAGCCATTTGTCTGCCAGCTCCAGTCAAATCTCCCTTACGCATGCCATGACTAATGCATGAAGATGTGAGAAGGACGGGAATCAGCTGCGGAGAGTAGCAAGCGAGCGGCGTCTGATGTCCACAAATGTCAGCAATTACAGTGTGCACACAAAGAACGTCGAGAGTACGTCACCCGGGCTGGCGACGGAGGGAGTAATTGCCGTGTAATCGCTGACAAATTGTTTCGTGGACTTGATGAAGGCTCTGTTTTTCCTTCTTTTTGTTTGTTTAGAAAAACAAACAAAAAAACCTCTCCCAACCTTTCTCTCACACGGAACACGGAAAGCCGTCTATGAAGTGTTAACATAAGAAATCAATCAGGCTCACACACCTCCCGCAGCCCTTCAGCTGCTATTGATTTATCACCAGCGCGCTCGAGATGAAGAGCGACTCTTGCGGCGTTGTGATGCCCGAGAGACCGACAGAGAGATGATGGCGGGTTTGAGGCTGGAGATCGAGGGGGAGGAGTGAAAAAAAAAATACGCGCCCCCGAAAAAGATACGGGAAGTCGGCTATTTTGGTTCACGGTCACTTCCTTCAAGAGCCAACTTGTACTGGAGATATTTTGAAATTTCTCAATATTTTTGAAAATCAAAACACCGAAGTCAGTTTCACTTAGCAAGACTGAATTTGGTAAACATGTCGATCATGAGTAGACCCACAAAAAAGCCTCAAGAAGCCGTGCTCAAAATGACACAAGAAGCCTGCCATTTTGGCTAAAGTCCGGCCATTTTATGGTCTTTTCAGCGATTAAGGCCAAGTTGTGTTCGAGGCATTTTGAAAATTAAGCCCCCGAAGCCAGTTTCACTTAGCAAGACTGAATTTGGTAAACTTGTCTATCATGAGTAGACCCACAAAAAAGCCTCAAGAAGCCGTGCTCAAAATGACACAAGAAGCCTGCCATTTTGGCTTAAGTTCGGACATTTTATGGTCTTTTCAGCGATTAAGGCCAAGTTGTGTTCGAGGCATTTTGAAAATTAAGCCCCCGAAGCCAGTTTCACTTAGCAAGACTGAATTTGGTAAACTTGTCGATCATGAGTAGACCCACAAAAAAGCTTCAAGAAGCATTGCTCAAAAAGACACAGGAAGCCTGCCAGTTTGGCTTGAAACCGTCCATTTTTAGATCTTTTCAGCCATTTTTAGCTTTCAAAGGCCAAATTGTGATAGACATTTTTGAAAATTAAGCCCCCGAAGCCAGTTTCACTTAGCAAGACTGAATTTGGTAAACATGTTGATCATGAGTAGACCCACAAAAAAGCTTCAAGAAGCTGTGCTCAAAATGACACAGGAAGCCTGCCATTTTGGTTTAAGTTCGGCCATTTCAGCGATTAAGGCCATGTTGTGCTCGAGACATTTTGAAAATTAAGCCCCCGAAGCCAGTTTCACTTAGCAAGACTGAATTTGGTAAACATGTCGATCATGAGTAGACCCACAAAAAAGCCTCAAGAAGCCGTGCTCAAAATGACACAAGAAGCCTGACATTTTGGCTTAAGTTCGGCCATTTTATGGTCTTTTCAGCGATTAAGGCCAAGTTGTGTTCGAGGCATTTTGAAAATTAAGCCCCCGAAGCCAGTTTCACTTAGCAAGACTGAATTTGGTAAACTTGTCGATCATGAGTAGACCCACAAAAAAGCTTCAAGAAGCTGTGCTCAAAATGACACAGGAAGCCTGCCATTTTGGTTTAAGTTCGGCCATTTCAGCGATTAAGGCCATGTTGTGCTCGAGACATTTTGAAAATTAAGCCCCCGAAGCCAGTTTCACTTAGCAAGACTGAATTTGGTAAACATGTCTATAATGAATAGACCCACAAAAAATCCTCAAGATCCATGCCCAAAACGACAAGGGAAGTCTGCCATTTAGGTTTGAAGCAGCTGTTTTGAGCCTATTGCGGCAGTTTCCAGGAGTCCTTCAAAGGTGAATTTGTTTGAGGTTTGGTTCGAATGCGAACAAATTTGAACCCCATACTACTGCAGATAGAAGGACTACATTAAAAAGTAGTCGACTCCAAATTCAGAGAATGTTGTACTTCTGTCATTACATGTAACTGGAGCATAGTGGGAAAACTTGAATGACTTGTTGTAAAACACCAAACTCTAATCTCAGCCTGCTATATCAAAAGAAAAATTGAAGTTAATTAGCAAGAAGCATTAAAATTTGGTGAACGAGCATATCACAAGCAGAACCACGAAAAAAGCCTTTAGAAGCCTGAAAAGACACATGGAAGTCTGCCATTTTGGTTTGAAGCGGCCGCTCTCAGCCAATTTCTGCCTTGTCCTCGACATGTTGCCCGACTGTTGCCAAACTTGAGTTAGCCATAAATCTGTTCTAGCTCACACTGAATTCTTACATCAAAACGTCTCTTCGGCAAAGACCCGTTTGGCACCCTTTCATTTTCTATTAGACATCTGCATGTTGCGCCGCTGACAGCCCGCTGCAAAAGAGGTCGGCGGTCACCCGATGTGGCGACGGCTTCGATTCTCCGCAGACGCCGTCGTTAAACTCGGAGGCGACGTGGACAGCTGCTGTCGCGTCATTTGCATCGTAATGAAGCTCACATTTTGAACCCGTCCCCCAGCACAGCATTAATCACACAAACTTTAAATAAAACTCATTTAAATCAAATGTTTTCAGGGCCGGAGCATCAGGTGGGGCAAACTCCTTTGCGGAAATATTATTCTGTCGGCAAACGAACCATCGGTGCCTGGGAACTTGCCAGTTTGGTGACTGTTTCTATTTTTAAAAGTAGAGAAAAAAATGCCACAAAGTTTTCCTGATTGACTTGAAATTTGATGGACATGATGGTTTAAAAAGTCTCAAGCACCCATGGTTTTGGTTTCAATGATCTACAAATTTCAGGCCTCATATTTTCGTCCACACTCTACCAAGTTGTGTGTTCATATACATAGATTCCAATGCTAATATATGAACTTTAAGCATTAATTTTCCAGATCACTTCATTAAAAAGTGATTGCATTACACGCTCGTCGGCAGATTCTTAGCTATTAGACCCTCAAAATCGAACGTACCCTTCCGGGACAATTAAAGGATTCTTCGCCTTTGTCTTCTTTTTCTAATTATTTTCTCAATGATTTTTCCCGCGTTGCGACCATGAGCGATGGGACGTCCATATCCAATTTACTTTTAACGTCTTATGAATGATTTGTTATGGAGACTTTAGTGCTGTCTCTGTGAGGCAAAACAGTAATGGGGCCCGAGCCCTGCTGCGCACTACGAAAACTGGGCCTACTGTGCTGTTCGATTAGGCTTCTTAATAATTAGATAGGTGACTTGAGCTAGGCCGTTTTGGCGCTGTAACCTGTCCTGGCTTGCTGTCATCCGATCTAGCCGCACTCTGTTGCGCTTATGTAGTTAAGAAACCAGTTAAGACCGTCAAAAAGGCTTCACAGTTGTATACTCGATCTTTCTGGCATCCAGAAAATAGTTCAAATGAGAATCTGCAGTCTTCTGGTTGTTACTGTTAGTATCATATCTCGAGCATTAAAGATAAAAAGAGTTCATTCAGAACCTTTCAATTGGTGCCGTGATCCGGCCGTCACTTTTCCCAATTGACCACGGCTTTGGTGGTATCGCGAGAAATCAGAACCGAGTTGGCGAGTTTTTCAGCAAATATCCGGTTCCACGGAAAGACACGTACAGTTTATGCGTGGGATTTCTATACTGTAAAACACCATTTATATAATGCCTCTGGTACATTAGCAGTGCGTGTCGGTGGCCATATGCCGCTTAGCAGACGAGTACGGGGGTCTCTCGCAGCGGGGGCGGACGAGCCTGATTGAAGGGGTTAAAGAGGAGATTAAAGCGATAATGTACTGGGATAATCCCCGGCGCACTTTAAGAGCGAGGACGAAACCGTCTCCAAAGTCAGGCGAGAGGAGGTTGCATCAACGGCCGTCGCCACAGCAACAGATTACTCCGAATAATTATCCCGGCATATGTGTCTCGTCACAATTAGAAGTCGGCTGTGAGCTGGGTCACGGGTCAGATCTCGCCCCGGTTGGGACGTTAATACCCGTCGCCGCGCTCGGGCGGGCGCACACGCATACTGACACACGCGCGTGCAAAGACAGACCACCAACAGACAGCACAACATTTGGACACACAGACTGAATTTCTCATTGGCTGGGGTTCACGCGGGCTCCCTGGGAGAAGCGGCAACAAGGTGCAAAGTGGTTTATCCTATGAAATGATTCACTGGGAGGCACTCTGGGGTCCCTCCGAGTGGTTCTCTGTTCTTAGGAGGATGATAAATGGCTACCCGGTCTAATGGGCTTGAAGTGGTCCATATGAGCCTCTGGTCTTACATAGAGATTGTGTATGGGGTCCCTTGTTTTCTATGGGTATCTGGTCTTCAAAGATCAACGGGTGCATGCTTCCACCTGTGCAAATGTGGACAGTTCTCAGGACTGTTTCAAAAATTCAAAATTCCTACAATTTTTTACATACCTTATAGCATACATTGGTAAATATAAATTCCACTGTAAGAGACTCAAGTCCAATTTGATCTGCAATTTTTAAAAACCGTATCTAAAACTATTGTCAGGATATAGGAACCGAGCCCCGCCGCGAAAATCTGCATGATTGACTTTTTAGACTTCCCTAGCCCGTTCAGACTAGCTAAAGCTAGCGACATGAGGCTAGCTGCTGGGCTAATCCACAATCTGGACAGCGAGGACCAGCACATTTTTTTTTTTGTGCGAGTCGGTATGACCCATTGTGGTCGAAGTTCGGCGCTTTGGTTCCTAGCATAACGTGTACGTTATGAAAAATGGAACGTTTGTTTTTTGTTGGACCGCTGCTTGTCCTGTTTTTTTTTTTAATCGTTTGAGTTACAGTATTAGCCATCAACTAGTCAAAAGGTTGACTGGACTTTCATCACATTAGTGTTGACTTAAAGCAAAACTGAAGTTGTGCAACCCTTTGGATAAGAGGTCCAGAAAATTGATGGATGAAAGACAAGATTCCAAAAATGTGATTCGTCGACTTAGTAGTAGTAAAGTCGAATCGTATGTTCAACTCCTATACTACACTGTTGGTAGGTAGTTCTATGTGTTTTAATTTCTGTGCAGTTTGTGCTACTTTAGTTGAAGTCATCACAATTCAGAGTGACTGAATAACATTTTCGGGTATTTTTATTGCGGGTCAAATTCGACCTGGGACAATATTTATGGACATCCCTCCTCCTCAAACGTTTGAACGCCTCGTAAATCTGCTGAGTATGGAGATTGTCACCCGCCACCTTGTCAGAAAGCCCGCTGGCGCTCCGGGAAAAATAATTACATTCTCAGCGAGTCTTAATTGCTGCCTTGAAAGCTTCCCCCTTTTCGCACGCTAACAAAGCACACTTTCATTGCTCGCACCACCCACCCCATTCCCCCCACCGAGCTCCGCCTGAGCGTCCTGTCCTGATTTAAGTGGCTTTATCTCGTAACTCCAGAAGAACGTGGCGTCAGAAAAGGCACTAAGTGGTTCCTGGTATGTCTTGTTTTTTTGTTTTGTTTTTTTTTTGTTTTTTTTTTAAATATATTTCCATGCTAGCTTTGGCCGTCGGATGCTGAATTTTATTCCCCTCCTTTTTTTTTTGCAATCCGCCAAACGTGAGTTGCTTCATTGCTTCTTATGATGAATGCAAGCGTCCAAAATGTCCCGTATTGACCTTTAAACTAAATAACGAGTGTGTTGATTTGTAAACTGGATGAAAATGGATGAACATACCGGCGCCATTAATATGACGCACTTGTTTCGATTCGCATTTAGCAGTACATTGAAAGGGGCCATATTTTTGGAAAATGGACTTTTTAATCACTTCTATACAATGACTTGCCTCTGGAGTGGATGCCCACTCATCATGCGTGACAAGAAACAACCAAATATATATTTCATCTGCTCATTTTCAGAGGCGTCAAATCCAAGTGCACAGAGTTAAAATCCTGCTACAGTTTGGCTTTGGCTTTGAGCATAAGATGGGAATCTGCAGAAGCCCACAAAATATGGAAGATATCGGTTAATACATTTTTGGCTTTTCAATAAAAGAAAATACATGCGTAGAGCACCTTAACTCCATTTTCACTGAAGCAACCCCCACTGTTTGACTGGATTTTGACTTATTTTGCAACTCCAACAGAATATTGTTTTCTATTGCTATAAAAACATGCAACCTACCAAAAGAAAGATTAGAGTCTCTTCTTTCATCAGCTAAAAAAGTAAAACTGTATCGGTTTCCCTTTTGCAGCAATTAGCATTAGAATACAGCTTAGTTTAATCAATATTCACATTCCTGGTGAAAACACTGGCAAAAAGAGCTTGTTGCAACATGGCCCTGGCTGATCTCTTTACTGTACCGCCAGCTACCGGTCATTTTTGTTTTTTGTGTGTAAAACTACCACTACTTTAAGCCACCTATTCTGCATCAAAGCCTTCTGTATGCTCTTGCATAAAAAAAAAAGTATAAATACGTTCTTGGGTTTGAATAAGTTAATGATATTATAGTAAATTGCAATCGCAATATTGGGGTGGGGATTGTCAGATTATTTTTCAAAATCATTCAGCTGTAAAAGTTTTCAGTTCAGCCCGCCATCCGTGTTTCTTTCAATGGCGACGTACACTAATAATTGCATTTGACAAAGTTAAAATAGATAAATTAAAAAAAATGTTTGGAGATGGTCAAAGTAAGAAGGGAGGGTGTCAAAAAAATTGTTGCCACTCTTACAAATAAATTGATAAATTTCCTCGTACAAAAGCACAAATAAATTATTTGGACAGTTTTTTTTTTGAGCAATAAACACAATTTCTCTTGATAACATTATGTAGCCTTTGCATCCTTCTGATGTTCTGTATGTGTGTTCTGTATTTCTCATGTCTAGTACATACTGTATGTATTTTATTTGTTTATTTATACAATATCCATTTTTTTTAGCACAAGGTATTCATTTGCAGTCTGGACGAGAATCTCGTAGTTCCCCAGAAGTCTTTAACAACACCACAAAAGATGGTTTGTTGCTCATTGCTTGATTGGGAAATATTCCCAAGACACTTCTGAAAAGTCGCAAAATAAAAATGGCCCGCTCGTTTTTGTCACAACACCTTTGCTCTGCCCCCAGCCAGTCGTCATGGTAACGAATAACCGAGCTCTTTCCATTACAAGTGGATTTTCAGTGCTGTAATTCTTTATCCTTTGTATATATTTTTTTTTTCCCGAAGAACGTCAGATAGCTTTTATTAAAACACCTGGGAGCTATTTGAAATTGTGGCGAGCGCTTGCCGAATATCAAGAAGATGCTAATATCAAGGGAGGCAGCGAGCGTCTCCGGGCTGTTAGATTTATGGCGACGGGCTACAACTTGCGCTGTTTTTGACTGATTGGAAACATCGGGAGCGCCAGATGGAACGTCGTAAATTTTTTTGCCGGCTCCGCGACGGGGATCTGAAGCGCTCAAGCCCCATTTGTCGCGCTCGGCCGCTCCGCCGTGGCCAACTTGTCGTTCTTAGGAAGTGTTGCTCAAATGTTTCTCGCGACGCCCCAGAGCGCCGGCGAACGTCGAACTGCCGTCTTTCTTCGCGCCACTTTGGTATGTCAAGCGATGTCATTTAAAAAAAAAGAAATCTTGACGCACATGATGAAATGTTGACTGTTGAGACAGTTCCAAGACAGTTATATGAAAAGTTTACATAACCCCGTTCTATTTTTTTTTATTTTTTTTGTCATGTAGAATATGAAACCGAGATAAATCATTCAAAATCTTTTTTCACTGTTCAGGTATCTTATAACTTAACCTGTAAACTGAGATTCCCTTGGTTGCACAAGTGTGCACACCCTCTATAACTGGGATGTGTTCAAAATTAACCAATCACATTCAAACTCAAGTTAAATGGGGGTCAGCACACACCTGCCACCATTAAAAATGACTGATCACAACAACAACAACAAAAACAGCTGTTCTAGTAGGCTTTTCCTGACATTTTGGTTGCGTTCTAGCCAACACCTGAAGGTTTAGCACTGACTGCTGCTTGAACTGTTCATAATTCCTTCCACCTTATTAACAAGTTCTAACTAGGGCTACTCAATTATGATTTTTGTTTAAATTAGGATTTAATTTTTCTTTTTTCCTGAGAGCTTAGTATTATTCATTTGGCAGCCTTCTCAAGTCAACATCATCATGGCTCTTTTTTTTTTTTTTTTTTGCGTGCGCGCGTGTGTGCGTGAATGCTTGTGTGTGAGTTTGTGCTCTTTAATTCACCTGAAACCCGTTATCAATCCAAGTCCCTTAACCGGATACTTCAGAGTCCCACCAGAGTCGTGAAGCTGTCAGAGAGACCAGAGGAAGGATCAAAGGAAAGAAAGATGAAACAAAGCGAAATCCAACACCAACCAGACACCACCTTGCACCCACAGTTACAATTCCAGAATCTTTTACCAACCCCATATACATCTAAATTCCAACAGATTAGAGAGGCCCCAAGAGACCAGAGGAAAGACTAAAGGAAGGAATGATAGATGAAGCAGAGTGAGATCCACAAACGCCAACCTCCACTCACTGTCGCCAGACGGGTCCGGGCGAATTTGTCGGCTGCATGACGTCACTCCCGCGGCAACTTGACAGCAGGCGCGGATTTATTTATTTATTTTTTCAGTGAGTGACACGCCCCCCCCCCCCCCCCCCCCCCCCGCCACCCACCGCTCTAAAATTGGCTGGAGGGGTAAACAACTGTCTGTCCACAGAAACGTCCCGCTGTTGACAAAACCAACACAAAATGGCAAAAATACAGGCTTGGATGTTTATGAAAAAATCACCACCACAGATTAACAGAAGCCCAGAGCTGTAAATTGAGAAGGGGTTCATGGGCATACATCCTGTATTTATATAGTGCATCTTCCTGAGTGAACTACTAGCAACGTTTAAGGAACAACTTAACAAGTCGAGACAGCAAAACCACTCGAGAATCGAAACCGGTGGTTATCCCGTGTTATAGCCGCTCTTCTCCTGTTGGGGAAAAGGGGAAAAAAAAAAAAGTTGTTTTCCGACTTTGGGACCTGAGACGACCCACAATCCGATGTAGCAGGACTCCCCCCTGGGGGCGGGCAAACACTGGCCACTTAGCACCCGATAGTGCTCAGGCAGCAAGGCCTCCAGTCACGCCACACACACGCACACGCACACATGCGGAGTATGAGTAAAAGAGCGGACAGCATATTTGTTGCGTGCCATCAGCATGAAAATTGGATCTCCTTGCCAGCCAAGGTCACAGCGTCAACAAGTCTTCGCACTAAGTCGGGCGCACAAAAACGCACACGAGAAGGCCGCATAGACAAAGACAAATAGCACAGCTTGCGCACACGCACGCACGCACCAACACGCAACCGCCCCCCAACGCCCCGAGCGGCAAACTGCGAGGTGGCTGCACTGCGACACGCGACACGCGCACACAATCGCCATCCTTCTTCACATAACGTTATGGACGAAGCGCCCGCGCATGTGCAAACGGACACGTTAAGGTCGCGCTTCTTCCTCGTCGCTGCAAAGCCCAATCTGCCGTCGGATCTTTTCGGAAACGCCATTAAAAGCAGCCAGTGTGCAGAGGGGTGGGCGGGGGCTTGGTGGTGGTGGTGGGGGGGGGGGGGGGGGTCTCATCCTTCCCGCCTTTTAATGGCACGCCTGTGCCCGCACGTGCACGGTGTGTTAATGTATTTGTGTTGAGGTGAAAAGTTTTTTTTTTCGGGATGAGATAATTAGCCTTTCGTTGGTAGCACTATTTTTTTCATGAAAATAAAAAACAGATATGGAGTGAAATGTGTTTTGATATGGGGGGTCGGTGGTTAGAGGGACTGGTGGTGCCATTTTGACATCACACTGCCTTTTTCATTCATATTAATAAAGCGCAGTAATCTTCGAGGTTTTGGGTGATTATTTTTTTTTTTGGTAGTTGACTATAGTGATGAAAGAGGATTTAACAACGACATCATTTATTGGATTGTCTATATTTATTTAATTTACTCAGAGCGGAGTCTTGACGACTTTTAACTCTCTTACTTATGAAAAACATAAAAAAAAAAAAAAAAAAACGATTTCAAGCTTTTTAACTAATTTTTGAAGACAAACAGAATATTGTGTGCTGTTTCTACCTTATTCCATTCTTTAGTAATTACCATTTGAAAAGGTCACTTGAGTGTCATGGAGCGAAAATGGATAAAATAAGCAGAAAACGAGCTTTTTGTGAAAAGATGCATTTTCTCCACAACAATAATTTTGACACTATTTTTTTTTTTTTTTTAGTGACACCCTTTGAATTAGGTTTAATGTGACAAAGGCTTTGCGTTCGATTTCATCAGATTCCGTCATGTTTTATTGTCATTCCATAAACCATTGAAAAGACATACAATGCTGCCACCTGCTGGCCATTGTTAGTGGGTGTTTTTGATTCCACAACCCATTGACCAGGCAGCGCTGCATTTAGACCAGGGTTCCCCAGTTCCGGTCCTCGAGGGCCGGAGCCCTGCAGGTTTTCCATTTTTCCACCTACCAACACACCTGATACTAAAGATAAGGATCCCTTGTATTTGTCATTTAACTACTATTTAATAATTACTAGTAATACTACTACTGTTTCTACTACTACTATTACTAGTAATTAATAGTTAATTACTATGTAATTTTCATATAATTTAGCTTTCCATTTCCTTCATTAGCATTCAGCTATGAGCATTCAGCTTTCAGCATTCCCACGCAATTTCTCCAGAAATTGCACTTAGTCTAGTTAGTATTAGTAATTTATTAAAATATTCATGTTTTTTGTATTTTTACTATTATAATTGGTTATCTGGCCCCATCTTCGTTTAATTCAGATTTTTTTAATGTATTTTTTATAAATACATTGTCAATTGTCAATCACACGTAACAACAATTTTGATACTCCTATATAAGACAAAATATTGTATTTACTACTTTCTTTTGTAATTATTCTCCACTTGTGCTAAATGTAGAAAATTACAAATAATGTATCGCCTCGTAAAACAATAAGACTGGACTACATTAAAATAAATAAATGCCAACGCGGTTCAAGACAGTAAAAGTAAAGATGCTCACATCTAAATATAAATATGAATATATTGCCTTGTAAACAAAACAACACAGTGCGCCACGACATAAAAAAGGTAAAAAATTGAAACCTAAGTGGATGTGAAGCAATGCATGTTATTATATCGCCGGCATAACTGATAAACACGACAGTATGTGAAGCAAAAAATAAGACAGGTGGTATGGAATAAATATGAATACATTACCTTGTAAAACAATGACGATCAGTGTCAACTGCTACACCTACTCAATAAAAAAAAACAAAAAAAACAATCAGTTTTTAGGTAAAAGGATGCAAATGGTGCAAATTCAGACTTGGTGAAGCAGCATGTGGCTCATCGGCCACAGCATCTTTGGTACGGGAGTAATCCAAAAGTAATTAACTCATTTGCTCCAAATAACGTTTAAATACGTTTTTTTTTTAAATGGTTTAAGTGTCCCAAAGACGTATTTATACGTTGTTGTTTTTTTTAATGCTAGAGCATACAGAAGGCTTTGATGCAGAATCTCAACTGCAAAGAACGGTTGCAGAAATGGTAGTTATTACACAAACGGCCAGCAGGTGGCAGCAGAGCAAAGGAGATCAACCAGGGCCATATAGGAAAAAAAACTCAATTACTTACAATTTTAAATAGATTTGTGAAAACTGATGAAACTTAGCTCTCTTCTAATGCTAATTGCTGCAAAACGGAAACAGATAGAATCATATTTTTTTTTCTGATGAAAGAAGAGACTTTAATCTTTCTTTTGATAGGTCCCATACTTTTGTAGCCATAAAACACAATATTCTGTGGGCCTTGCAAAATCAGTCAAAATCCAGTAAAACAGCCGGGAGCGGACGGGATTGCGAAATGTGAAAATGAATTGGTTAAAAGCAATCATTTTACATTACACAGAAATGCAATTTTAGATGGAAAAAGTCTTCACTATACTATGTACAGTAGCGTATGTTGTTTCACAGAAACATAACCCCCCAACTCCCCCCCCCCCACACTGATGTGAATGCGTTTTGATGCTCTGCATTTTTATATAACTCTACTTTATTCCTGGGGCCTTTTTTTTCGTTGTTTTTGTTTGTATGAAAGTTTAATTTCCCAGTCAGGACAAGTCAAGTTTATTTGTGTGGCCCGGCGTCGTATTTAATGTCTCAAACGCCCGGGAAAAAAAAAAAAAAAAAAAAATCTAACCTTTATTTCACTTCAAAGTGAATGCTGTGACCCACCACCAGATGATTGTACGCTTTATAACAGCGGTGTGTGTGTGAAACAGGGACGTTGTGGGTGACGGACTCACTTTACTGTGTGTGTGTGTGTGTGTGTGTGTGTGTGTGTGTGTGTGTGTGTGTGTGTGTGTGTGTGTGTGTGTGTGTGTGTGTGTGTGTGGCCGATTGCATGGTAAGCTCCAAGGACAGGCAGTGGAGAGTAGAGCAGGTGATTTGTCTCGTAGGGACGAGCTCATCTCCGGCAGGCCGCCGCCTCCTCCTCCTGTCTTCATGCTGTATTTTTGTGTGAATGTTGAAATTGCTATTTTTCTTCTGCCCGTTCTTTTGACATGCATCTACTTCCACATAATTCACCCTATTCGCATCATTCCAATTTCAACAAATTCCAAAAATTCACACCTTGCAGGCTATTATTTTTCTCATTCCAAAAATTCACAGTTTTACCAAAATGTAACATTTTCAACCAAAAAAAAAAAAAGTCCCATTCATTCCCAATGTCATGACTGGGTCATGCAAGGGTTAAGTTTGGGTCATGACCGTGAGGTCAAGTGTCTGTTTTTAACTGATGTAAACATCTAGTTTCAACTGGTCTTAAGCTATGTGATGTCAAGAGCTATGTGATGTCAAGAATCTTTCATCTCTTTATCTGGTCAACAGCCAATCAGATAATTCCATGTCAGTCCTGTTACCCACATGTCTAGCCACAGCCAATCAGATAATCCACATCCACAATTCCACATCATTCCGCATTTAATTCTTCTTGGTAGCGAATTTCAACATGTCAAATTTCTACATTCCACCCAAAAAAAAAAAATCCCCGTTCATTTCCATTCCACATCATTCCGCATTTAATTCATCTTGGTATCAAATTTCAACATGCCAAATTTTTCGACATCCCACCAAAAAAAAAAAAAAAAAATCCCCATTCATTCCCATTCCACATATTGACAGATCATTTAAGAGCATACAATGTAACATAATATCATTCCACATCATTCCGCATTTAATTCATCTTGGTAGCGAATTTCAACATGCCAAATTTTTCTACATCCCACCAAAAAAAAAAAAAAAAAAATCCCCATTCATTTCCATTCCACATCATTCCACATATCATTGACAGATCATTTAAGAGCATACAATGTAACATAATATCATTCCACATCATTCCGCATTTAATTCGTCTTGGTAGCGAATTTCAAAAATCTCAAATTTCTACATTCCACCAAAAAAAAAAAAAAAAAAATCCACATTCATTTCCATTCCACATCATTCCGCATTTAATTCGTCTTGGTAGCAAATTTCAACATGCCAATTTTTTCTACATCCACCAAAAAACAAACAAAAAAAAAAAAATCCCCGTTCATTCCCATTCCACATCATTCCGCATACATCCACATTTTTTCATTCAGCATTTCAGGATTCGAACACAATTTCTCCAGAAATTGCAAATGCCTACTTTTGAAGGCAAATACTTCGGCTGTTTGCATGTGCAGCTTCATTTCAGTCATAATACAGAAAGCGCGCCACCTTTTATAGACACTCTCTGGCGAAACATTATGGACATTATCCACCCATGCAGTACAGTTGTCATAAATGGTTCCTTTTACAGCACCCTATTAGCAAAATGATTCACAGGACAACAACAAAAGCAAGAGTGGAATGTGCTCCACTGGTCCCCGAGCACAAGTCATTCATGGGCGGACTCCATGCAACACAGATGTGAAGCAATTCATCACAAAAAAATAATAATAATAATAATAATAAATTATACAACTAAATATGAGTTCACAAGTCCCATTTGAATGTATGTAGCGCCACCGGGCCCCACTGTGATAAGTGATTAGTCGGCCCGCTGGTTAACTTATGCAAAGCCTCCCCAGCCTCCATCAGTTTAGTGAACAGTGGGATTAAACGCACCTTGCTAACATCCACACACACACTCACACACACGCGCACACGCATGCCAAGTCCGAGGACGACGACGCATAAAAGAAATGCCGGCATTCTTCGACTCGTTTTGGCCCAAAGGATTTGTGTGCAACGTGTTCATTCAAAAAGTACGCACGTACGCGGTCGGTCACAGCTGAGCCTGAGCCTTTTTTTTTTTTTTTTTTTTGTCCACAGGGCTGCATCACATTTCAATGGGGACGCACCAAACATGGCAATTTTTCCATTAGGTGTAAATCCTCTGCGACGAAGGAGGGAATATATGTTTAAAAAAAAGCACTGCAGATGTTGGAGTGTCGCCGCGTGTGTGTGCATAAAAGAGGCAACGGGTTACCTGAGCATCACGGGAGGGCTGGGAAGATATTACCGTGTCCCCCCCCCCGCGTGGAGAAAGGCGAGGTTGCTCGCAAATGAAGGCAAAACATGTTGCGCTAATGTTAGCATCACTGGTTGTAATGCTAACAAAGCTAATTTGTCTCAGTAAATGGTTGAATGAAAGAGGAACATGTGCATTAGTAAAGTTGGAGCAGAGTAGCAACTGCGTTTTAGGCACTTTTATTTAATTTAAATTTTTTTTTTTATTTTTATAGTAACACAAAATAACAACAGTCAGTTTTATAGCGGAATTACACAAAGTAACAGTCACCTTTTGCTCTTTATCCCCCCCTGCAAAAAATATGTTAAAAACACAATTTAATAAAACTAAGACTACAAAAAAATAAATGAAGACATATAAAATAAATAGATCAGACATCATTGAGTCGCATTAACACAAAGTAATGATAGTTTATTTCTTGAAGGTGTTGAGTGTTCGTTCAAAAAAAAAAAAAAAGGAAAAAAATGTGCTCAGTAGTAAGATTGGAGTTGACTGCATTTTAGGCTTTTTTTTTTTTTTATTATTAACACAAAGTAACAGCAGTCAATTCCATAATCCAAAAAAGCATAGCTGAGTAGACAAATGTTCCAAACTCACTGTAGTAGTGGAATTACACAAAGTAACAGTCACCTTTTGCTCTTTAACCCCCGTCAAAAAAAACATGTTAAAAACACAGTTTAATAAAACTAAGACTACGGAAAATCACTGAGTCGCATTAACACAAAGTAATGACGGTTTAATTCTTGAAGGTGTGTTGAGTCCATTCCAAAAAAAAAAAAAAAAAAAAAAAAAAAAAAGAGGGAAAAAATGTGCTCAGTAGTAAGATTGGAGTCGACTGCATTTTAGGCACTTTTTTTTTTTTTTTTTTTTAAATTAACAGGCAAATGTTCCAAACTCACCGTAGTAGCGGAATTACACAAAGTAACAGTCAGCTTTTGCTCTTTATCGGTTGGCATTTTTTTGTTTTTTGCTCACATGTTCAAGACGAGCCGTTGCAGTGGTTTGTCAGCCTCCCTTTTTGCCGCTAAAACGTGTGAAGGCGGGATCGCTGTGAGCGAGAAACTTGGAAGGGAAGGCTGTCGGCGTGTTATTTGTACGTTGGAGCTGGAAGGAGATAAAGGGGCGGAAGGAGGCGCAGAATTCTAATGGGCAGCGACGGACGCCGCTGAAATATAAACAGAGGAGCGAGAAAAACGGCAAGACGACAGCAGGAGTGACGCTCGACAAATTCAAGAATGGAGTCGACTGTCGCTATCATTTTTTTTGTTGTTGTTGTCATTTCTATGAAATGAATCAAGCGTAATTAACACGTTAACTAATTTACTCCCAATAACGTATAAATACGTTTTTTTAATGTTCTAAGTGTCCCAAAGACGTATTTATACGTTTTTTCGTTTTTTCTTTTTTTTATGCTAGAGCATACAGAAGACTTTGATGCAGCCTCTCAATTGCAAAGAACGGTTGCAGAAATGGTAGTTATTACACAAACGGCCAGCAGGTGGCAGCAGAGCAAAGGAGATCAACCAGGGTCATGTAGAAAAAATGCTTAATTACTTACAATTTTAAATAGATTCGTAAAAACTGATGAAACTTAGCTCTTTTCTAATGCTAATTGCTGCAAAACGGAAACAGATAGAAACATACTTTTTTTTTTCCTGATGAAAGAAGAGACTTTAATCTTTCTTTTGATAGGTTCCATGCTTTTACAGCAATTGAATATAATATTCTGTGGGCCTTGCAAAATCATTCAAAATCCAGTAAAACAGTCGGGAGCGAACGGGATTGCGAAATGTGAAAATGGCGGCGAGTGAATGAGTTAAAGTCTCAAGGCTAGTTTCATTTTTAGACTGAAATGAATCAAGCAAAATTAACATCCTGGCTTTATAATACTTTTCAATCTTGCGAATCAACCGCTAGCTTTTGTTCCCTTGTGTTAGCTCGTATTTAGCCACGTCAGTAATTGGCCTTGTGACGTGCATTATGATTTCTAATTGAGCAATTTTCAGTGTGTACTAAAGGTGATGGAACATAACAGCAAATTTTGTATTTATTTGTCAAGCATGCGACACAGCCAAAGACGCACGGCAAACTTCTTACAATTCGTTCTTTTGCCCGATGCGCCGTTCATGGCGCCATTTTACGTTGCCCCGCTAGACTTGCGTCTGTTTCACTTAAAGAAATTTTGATCATAACAAATACATTTTATTAGCCTTTCTGGAGACCATCGACCTCATGAAAAAACAAGCAATATTGCAGCAGCAATAAAACAAATGTAAAAAAAATAAAACTAAAAATAATTTGACCAATGAGCCGACAGATGGGAGGGGTACCGAATGATAACGATGCAGATGGTGTGGAAATTAAATATGCAAATTAGAACTGAAGACTTTTGAGGAAGTGCGAAGTTAAGCTACAATATTCATAAATTCAGATTTTCACATTTTGTGCCGAAGCTGAAATACTCTGGGGGTGTTTTTTTTTGTGTGTGCGCTTTTCCCCCCAAACACGCTCAGATGCCGCCAAAGCCCTTCCTAAAGAGGAAAGTAGTACAGTTAGTTGCCAAAGGAATTATGTTGAAGTGACAGAGTAAATTCAGCCTTGGTTGTAACTTGTAAGGGGACATTATGGAGAGGCTTCTGGTGCATTTTTTTCCCCACAAAATCAAATATTCTCAAAGACATCTGTTTTAAAAAGAGTTGTAAGGATCATAGTTAACTCATTCAGTGCCATTGACGGCTATACACGTCAAAGATTAATTTTGTAATATTACCAAAGGCTTCATGCTAACATTAGCAGGTGACGTTATTATCTTAGCTTAGCTTGTGAAGCTAACAAGGCTAACGACTCAATAAATTCTCTGATTCATTGACGGCCATACGTTAGCTTAGCATCACAACAACACACAACAAATGCTGTGTGTCTGTTCCATGCAGACGTTCTGCGAGTGCGTGCCCGGCTCCTCGCAGCTCAAACATCGCTGGTCCGACGCGGAAAGCGCCCGGGAGACGCCGGCCAAGGTAAGGCCCCGCCCTCCCTGTCGCTACAACTAGCCACACAACCACCCTTGGCAGCTAAAATGTCCGCCAATGTTTTTTTATCTTCTTCGGTCACTTTCATCGGTAATAAAAAATGTTGCCGCCGGTGATTCAATGAATTACCCAAATTATGGAATTGAAGATCACAGAAAAATGAGCAAAAATGTCGAATTGTTCAAGTAGATCCCCAAATACTTCAATTTCACTTCATTGGTCAAAGACTTCTACGATACTAACAGGCAGATGATAAAAAGTTCTTTCACTTGAAGTCAGGACTTTTCGATAGCTGAAATTTCTGGATACTTTGCGGCAATTAATCTCTGGTTTCGTTCTTCTTTCTGTCAGTAGACCAGAAACGATTCTGGAACAGGTTCCACCTTTTGTTTAAAAAAACAGAATGTACTGGATCTGGATCAACATCTTGAACTGAGAACTTTTCCCGAATCAACAAGATGTTGAAGTACCATCCATTTTAGACCAAAGTCAGAAAACGTTCCATCATTTTTATTCTCTACACTAACAAATGACAAAATTGGTGTCAGAACCGGGATGCCTTAGCCCATTGCAGACACAAACGAGATTGCCAACTGAGATGATCCTCTGAAACAGTCTTCATTTTGAAATCAATTCATTTTCTTTCAGTTTGGATGAAGATCAAAATAATGTCGCGCTAGCTCGTCAGATCCACGCTGCTGTTCCGTCTATTTTTTTTTTTCCCCATTTTGCCATCCATCCACTCAAATCCCCCTGTGGTCCTGTTAAGTCCCGCTGCGTGGATCCAGCTCGAGTGGGAGCGTGTCCAAGAGCCGGGACCCCACGCTGATAAGATTGAGATTCATTTACCGCAAAAAAAAACGTGTTAATAGGCTGTTGGCGTTCCGGCGGCTTCCACTTCCCGCAGCTGGTTTTTAGTTGAAAGGGTCCTTGTGTTCCCCCGCCGGCGCCGTCTGAAGGGTCAACGTAGAAATTTTCTCAAAGGGGTGTCCAGGCAGGCCTATTGGCTATCTAATCATCTCAGATTTTTATCTATTTTTTTAACTGTACTTGTCACTTTCGTTTGCTAACTAAAACTCTGTTTTTGTAAATGAGCCAATCATTTCTTTGAGCAGCTTCAGTGGCTTTTAAGGCACCTACTACCTGCTGATAAATGCTAAATGGGCTCAATTAACATCAAGTCTTTCAGCCTTCACCAAGCTTAAAGTGCTTCCACCTTGTTCACTCAAAGACCAAGATGGAGGGAGCGGGGGAGGCGTATAAGGTGTTATTTCAGTCGATGCATTATTTGACGAGCGCCGATAATTCCGCTCGACGTCGGTATGCAGATTTTCTCAATGGAGTACGATGTAAGCATGTGCAAGGCCGCCCGTGGGCCGGCGTTATCCGACCTTGCCTTTGAAGACGTTTGCTGTCATTGTGCACGCTGCTCATCGCTCGACTAAAAGATCCTTTCGATTCATCTCGCCGCTAACAGAAACTTTCAGCGCGAGATTTGTGTCAGAAGCGGTGTCCCTTAGCCTGGTCGGAGACAGAAAGGCGTAGTGACAGATCAGCCAGTTGTCTCACTCCTCACCGAAATTTCACTGAGTGCAACATTCTGTGATCTTACTTTTTTTTTCTGGGTAACTTCAAGAAAATGACTTGGTAATGACATGGCTCGATGTCGCCTTTGTTGCAGTCGCCCTTGTGGTTGAATTGATTGCTGCCTTGTGGGAGTCATACTTGTGGGAGCCATTTTAGTGGTTATCGCCCAAGTGGTAGTCGTCCTTGTAGTTCCTCTGGTGGCATTTGTGCCGGTCACCCACCGTGCCTTGTGGTAGTAGCCACTTTTGTTGGTCCTTACCCTTTTGTGTAACTCTTGTGGTCGTCACTTTGGAGACCACCTGACTGTGGTGGTCATTATTTTTGTGGGCCGTTACCACCTTGTTCAGTTGAGGTCGTCTCCCTTGTAGTAGTGACCGGAGTTGGGTGCATCGATGACTTTTGAGCTTACGTCATTCGGCAATCGTCGCCAGTCGGGACACCCTTCCGTCATCGTCAATCTGTCAATATTTCAAGCTGAAGTGCATTGAAATCATCAATCCCGTCATTCATCATTTCTCGGCAAAATGAGCGTCCGTCAATGCTCTGTCGTTCGCCAGTCCGTTTACATTGACGGATGAAATGATGCTTTGTCAATTTTTCTAAGTTCTCCGTCAATCGGTAATTTGTCAGCAAAATGGGATATCCGCCATTGATGGATTGACGGGACTTCCATCGATATTGACGGAATGCCCACCTCTGATAATAACCCTTCTGTTTACGCACATATGGCCGCGGGATGCCTTATTCCAGGTTTCACCAATCCTGGTCCTCGAGGGTCGGAGCTTACTGATGGATCAGATTAGTTGGAGGACAAAGACACATCCCTCGAGGACCAAGATTTGAGAAGCCTGTCTTAGCAGACACAATTGAGATTGACAGCAACATGGTTATATTTGCCCTTGCAGTCATCATCCTCGTGGCTGCCCTTGTGGCTACTTTCCTCCCTTGTGGTGGTAGTGATAATCACTTTTGTGGTACTTACCCTTGTCTGAGACTCTTGTGGAAGTCAAGCTTGTGGCCGCCTGGCCATGATGGATATTACCATTTCCGTCGTCACCCTTGTAGTTTCCTTATTATAAGTGGTGGTCATCCTCCTCGTTGTCGTCGCCCTTATTACCATCGCCGCTGTTGCCGTGACGGTCATCATTATCGTTGTACCCTTCCGGCTATTTCACTCGCGGCCAGCCGCGTGGCCGTGATTGCAGTCACCCTTGTGGCTGCCCTTGGCCGTAGTGGATGTTCCTTTTGTGGTAATCACAACTGTGGTTGTCGTCCTTGTGGCTTGTCCTCGTAGCAGTCATCCTTGTTGCAACTCTTGTGGCTGTGGTGGTTTTCGACCTTGTAGTAGCCACCCTAGTGGGATGTGCCCCCCCTCATACCGGCTCAGTGGCCTAATGGTAGAGTGTCTGCTCTGAGACTGGGAGGTTGTGGGTTCACACCCTGGACTGGTTGCCAGCCAATCGCAGGGTGTGACAACCAGTGGTACTTCAACTTTAACCATACAGTAGTTGTGGCCAGCCTTGTGTTTTGTAGTCATCAACACCCCTGTGGTCGTCCTTGGGGCCATAGTGTTCTCTTTGGCTATCATCTCTCTAGCCATTTGTCTTGTAGTCCTCGCCCTTGCGGCCATAGTGATTGTTGCCCTTTCCTACTTGGCCCAGTTCCCCACACTGAAGTGTAAGTGCACTGTAATGCACCTTTTAGTTTCCCTAAAAGGAAGTCATCCAGACACCTCAACTCCAAGTAGAACTGAAAGTACAATCACAGTCTTCCCGAGTCTTCCGCCATCCACGCCGCAGTTCGCTCTGCTTTCACTTGTGATTAAATTAGCTCAAAGCTTCTTTACGCTCGCATCTGCGTTACAAGCAGTTGAGTGTCAGCCCCACCGCGCATTTGACGACGAGCGGAGTGCCATTCGCTGTATATCTTTTTCTGTTTTGAGCGCAACAGCCCGGCGAGCAGGCGATGAATGTTTACTGCGTTGCTGCTGTGCTGATGGCCCCTACTGACGTCTCAGGGCCCCCGCCGGCAATAAAGCTCAGGCAAACTCTGCTAACGTCTGCAGCGGGGAGGACATTATGAACGCGAGACACAGAAGTCGACAGTAGTAGAGCTGCTGTGTGCCAATGGCGTGACGCAACCGCAATTTAGACCCAAATAGCTTTTACTTTACTTTAAAAAGCCTTCAAAGGATTGGCAACCTTACCTTTCCAAATGTTCTTCTGAGTTACAACCAGGAGTGAAAGACTTCAAAAAGTGGGAGCCAGGGTTAAATTCTCAAATTAGGGTTTCAAGATAGGATACGGGTTTTAAACTAAGATTACCGATAGGCTTCCAAAGTAGGGTTTTAAATAAGACCTTAGGTTTTCAAATTCGGGTTTCATATGAGGGTTAGAGTTTCAAATCAGGGTTTTTTTTAACTAAAGTTATGGTTTCTAAGTAGAGTTTTTAACTAGCATTACAATTTAAAGACAGGGTTAGGGTTACAAATTTCTTAGCATTTTAGGCTAGAGTTTAATTTTTCATGAACTAAAATTAGGTTTTCAATGTAGGATTTTAAACATTACCTAGGCTTCTCCAATTGGGGTTTTAAAATAGGGTTAAGGTTTTAACATTAGGGTTTTAAACTAAAACTGGGTTCAAGGTAGGATTTTAAACTACTTACAGTTTTCAAATTGGGGTTTAAATTAATGTTTGGGCTTCAAAGTAAGGCTTTAAACTATGATTAGGGTTTCAATGTACGTTAGCCCTAAAATTAAATTAGTTTTCCGTTTGTAGCCACTCGTCAACGTTTTGGTTTAGGAAGACATTCCAGTCTGTTGTTTTGATATTTTTTTTTCTTGTATAATATTCAATGTGAAAATGTTTGGATTTACACATTTTCTTCAAACACGCCCGGTGAGTGCCGTGGGTGTCGACGAACGAGAGTGAATAATTGGTTGTTATTGCGCGTGTGGATGTGACCTTGCATCATTTTTTCCATAAGTATAATTTGTGTGGCTCATTTGTTAGTTTCCCGCACGCGCCAATTGATTTTCTCCGCATTAAAGAAACCATAAAGCTCTCCCGTCGTAAAGCATTTACCGTTAGCTGTCTATTAGTGCGCCGCCCTGCGCCGGGGCGGCTCATTTGCATATTAATAAGCCCGCCGTCTCTTGCACATACAAAACATAAAACAAACACAGCACGTTCGACTCCTCATTCATCCTCGGCTGCCGAGCGAGCAATAATAAGAAATCATGCGCTGATTCATGGCGGCGAGCGGGGCCGGCCGTAACGGCGCCTCGTGCCCGTCTCGCGCCCGTCCGGTGCAAAGTCATAAAAGGCCAAACAGACGGCCATTTTATGGTCTGGTTAATGGCTTCCAGAAGACGTCGGCTTTTTCCTGTTTGAAGGTTGCCCTGCTTGTTGTTTACGTAATGTTGGCTAAATAAATTGGATGCAGCCACTCTGCCCCTCATTTTATGATGGCTTTTTTTTTTTTTTTTAATACAACGTCAGGGTTCTCCGGAGCCCTTAAATTGACATGGGAGGGGAAAAAAAATTATATATATATAAATAAATAAATATATATATATATATATATATATATATATATATATATATATATATATATATATATATATATATATATATGTATATATGTATATATATGTATATATGTATATATATGTTTCTTGTCCGGACGAGTAACTTTTCTCGTCCGGACGAGTAACTTTTTCTTGTCCGGACGAGAAAGAGAAAGTTTCTTGTCCGGACGAGGAAAGTTTCTTGTCCGGACGAGGAAAGTTTTCTTGTCCGGACGAGGAAAGTTTCTTGTCCGGACGAGGAAAGTTTCTTGTCCGGACGAGTAACTTTTCACGTCCGGACGAGTAACTTTTCTCGTCCGGACGAGTAACTTTTCTTGTCCGGACGAGAAAGAGAAAGTTTCTTGTCCGGACGAGGAAAGTTTCTTGTCCGGACGAGAAAGAGAAACTTTTCCTCGTCCGGACAAGGAAATTTTCTTGTCGGGACAAGGAAAGTTTCTTGTCCGGACGAGTAACTTTTCTTGTCCGGACGAGTAACTTTTCTTGTCCGGACGAGTAACTTTTCTCGTCCGGACGAGTAACTTTTTCTTGTCCGGACGAGAAAGAGAAAGTTTCTTGTCCGGACGAGTAACTTTTCTTGTCCGGACGAGGAAAGTTTCTTGTCCGGACGAGGAAAGTTTCTTGTCCGGACGAGAAACTTTTCTTGTCCGGACGAGAAACTTTTCTTGTCCGGACGAGAAAGTTATCGTTACACCCCTACTGATATGTGACATGCTCACTGCATGCTGATCTAAGATATCCTATTGGCCCTTGAATGCTCTGAACCAATGGCAGGACAGCTTTTTCATGTTGAGAAACAAAAAAACTTGCGTATCGGTATCGGCCAGTACTGCAAAGCTGGGTATCGGAATCGGTATCGGGGGGCAAAAAACGGTATCGGAACAACACTAATTTTGAGTTTAGTTTTTATACCAGGTTCATGGTTTTGAAAACCGAATGAGTATTTTTGTCCCGTAACATTTTTTTGGTCTGCGTGTTTCCTCCTGCCAGAGGATGAGCTGCAGCTACCTGCTGTGCACCATCCTGCTCTTCGTGGCCGTCCTGCTGGCCGTCACGGTGACGGGCACCATCCTCTTCATGAACCACAACCAGGCTCCGCCCATGTCGGACGGCGTGCCGCACATCTCCACCAACCAGGACGAGGCCAACGCCCTGGTGACGGTGGAGCGCGGCGACGGCTCTCGCGTCAACATCTTCATCGACCCCAACTGCCCCGACTACAGCGGCAACTTCCTGCGCCTGGAGGGCGTGCAGACCTCGCTGCTGCACTCGCTCACGGACCACGACTCGGACCTCAAGTCGGTCAAGGGCCAGGACCGGGCCCTGCTCGTCAGCCTGGCCGAGGAGGTGGCCAAGCTGTCCGCCCACGCCGGCCAGCTGAAGATGGACTACGAGTCCCTGCGTCGCGGGCAGGGAAGTCTGGGCCAGGACCTCAACACGCTGCAGTCAGAGCAAGCGCGCCTCATACAGGTAGGAAGAAGAAACTGCATCCAGGGTTTGGGGTTTTGGGGTGCCAAAATTATCGCGTTATTATCTCGTTAACTCAAAGTGCCTTTAACGGTACAAATTTTTTTAACACTCGATTAACGACCGCTTCCTTATTTGGAAAGCCTCTAAGACAGTGGTGTCCAAACTTTTTCATTTGAGGGCCACACACAGAAAATCAGAAGGACGCAAGGGCCACATAATGTTAAGAAGAGAAATTGTGTTTCGTCCTAAAAATTGTACAAATCATTTATTTGTGCTTTTACATATTTAGTTTAAATTTAGTTTTAATTAGTTTTCAGGGTGGTTCTGTTAGTTTTAGTTCTTTAATAAATGCTTAGTTTTAATTTAGTTAGTTTCAGTATTAGTTTTAGTTTTTTTTTAGTTTTTTTTAAATGTGTATTATATGTGAGCAATATTTAAAAAAACACCATGGGCGCAACATCTTGAAATTTTTATGGTCATATTTCTGCCACTAGATGGCATAATTGCAATTGACATTTGTGTCAACTCAGTGCTTTATTTTCATATTAATAGTTAATAAGGTTTTCTCAAATTATCATTTGAACCTTGGTTCATTTTTCCGCTGAGGTGCTTGCCTATTCCAACGTCACGTCCTGATGTTCTTTTTGCGAGTCTCATTGCGGAGATCAAATGTTTGTTCGGGGTGCCGCTAATCCGCATTCGCAACCTTTGGGGGGCCCGTCAGGTGCTTAGCAAACATAACACCCGAGTCCACTTTGACGCAAACGGCAGCAACCGAAACTCGGCGGCGACGTCCGTCGAATATTAACGGCGCCGGACCGGGCCCCGACCGGGGCGACTCTCGGGCCGGAGATGTTTATCGGCGCTGACACGAGGTCCTTTGAGGCGACATAATGAGAAAGAAAAGCTCGTCACTGCGGCGCAATTAACTTTGAAAGCTCCAGCAAATAACCGCGGATAATGATAATTGGATCATTGGCGGATAACCATCAAAGTCACGTCGGGGATTAAATCCCCGCTCAATTAAGTAAATGGGCAGCCGGGAAGATTTAGGACAAAAAGTATTCGCAATACGCGCTCGCTACTTGGAAAACAAAGTACTTCTCTGTACTTGCATGACTCATAGGACCTCTGTCAGGCCCGAAGCTAAATTTGATTTGGGTTCTATATGATTGATTGAGTGTGCATTGGTGAAAGTATAATAAATCGAAAAATGGATAACAACTTTCCAAGCTAAAACAATAACGTGCAAGACACGAAAAATCACGTAGCAATAAATAAAAATAATAATAAAATAAATAATAATAATGATTAATTAATAAATTAATTAATAATAATAATAATAATAATAATAAAATAATAATAAACAATATCCTATAAAACAAATAATTAGGTGTTAAAATGTTTCAAATCAAATTTTTCAACTTTTTTTTTTTTTCTCTGTTCTTCCTTTTCTGAAAATTAAAAAAAAATAAATACAAAAATGTTCAAATGTTAGATTTTGAAAATAGGGTTTCAAGCCAAGGTTAGGGTTAGGGCGTTGAAATTGAGCATGAAATCATGATGGTCAAATTGTTCAATTCATTCTTTAGAGCCTTTTTTTTTTAAATTAAACAGCCGCCGACCGATTAATCGGCCGATATCGTCCCTTTTCAAATTGGCTGATTTTTGTTGGTTTGTTTTTGCTTATTTAAAATAATTTATATATATATATTTGGCATATTAACACATAAGACGAAGATAGTGACATTTGTGCAAGCATTTGTAAAACAATCGTCAAAAGTCTTAAAAAAAAAAAAAAAAAAAAAAAAAAATCGGCCGATTTTTTGCAGATTTTTCTCTATTGTGAAATTAAGTTAAACAAAAACTAATGGAAAAAATAGCACAAAAAGTCAAAAGTTCTGCCTGTAATTTACATTTTTATTGTTAAGTGATGAGGGCTAAATATATATATATATATATATATATATATATATATATATATATATATATATATATATATATATATATATATATATATATATATATATATATATATATATATATAATGTGTGTGTGTGTGTGTGTGTGTGTTTTAAACGAATTAATCGGTTCATTAATCAGTTAGTTGAACAATAATAAATAATCTAATTATGCTTTTACTGAATGGTTTATTATTTTAATTCGACGAAGCACACTACTCCAAAATGCACACTGAATACTTGGAAGACGGACTTCTTTGTTTGAGTCCCAGCCCCTCACAGTCCGGACCCCAGTCCCCCAAACATACGCTGCCATTTAGCGCTGATAACGAGCGTTTAATGGCTTGATAATGACTGAATCTGCTGACTTACCCCGGCAGCCAGTGTGAAGGGTGTCTAACGAGAGCTAATTACATCAGCGTCCTAATTGATGAGCCGCCGCGCCGCGCTTCACGACGAGGCCCCAAGAACGCTTTTGCCTTGCCGCGGACGTGCGCTGATACAGTTAAAAAAAAAAAAAAAAAGAGGATTGTCAAATACAGCGGCGTTTTTGATTTGATTTGTCGCAAATAAGCTGCAGTAATATTAGCAATTTGTCGCAGAGGATAAAGAATATACGCTTGTGAGTATTGTTCCGAGCGCTGTCTGCTTGTGTTGCTATCATTTGTGTTCATAGAGAAGTTGTTTCAAGGTTAAGAACTACCGCGGGATTGATGCTAGTTTTGTTAGCAAATCTATGGTGTTTAACATTATGTGTTAGCAATCAGCTAGCAGATGTTAGGCAGAGGTACGTGGTTTGTTTTGAGGTTTTTTTTTTTATAGCAAACTCCAACTGGGAGTGGCAATAAACAGTTTCCACGCCATGATTAGGGTTTCAAATGAGGGTTATTGGTTTCGGAACAAGAGTTTCAATACTGGGTAAGGGTTCGGAACTAGGGTAAGGTTTGAAGTCAGGGTTCAAGCGTTAAGGTTTCAGAGGAAGGTTTCAAGCCAGGTTTAAAATGTGGTTTCAAATGATTTTTCGCGGAGTGGGATGGAACATTTTTCTGGTTGACATACCCGATCTAGGACACTGCGAGGGGCGGCGCCCTATCCGCCGTTAGCACGACAGTACGAGGGGAGGCCAAACACCTGGCGATGCGGGGCCGGCAGCCAACTGGGGCCCCGCGTCCAAACGACCCCCCTTCGTCAGTAATGGTGGCGGGGGGTGGAGTGTCGGTCGCGGGGACGGGACGGCACATTTATCACCGGGCTTCCCGCAGGGCCTTTGTTTGCCGTGATGCCCTTTTTTATGTCTTTGGATCATGCAAGGCTGTCTATTATTTAAGCGTTACTTTTGCTTTTGATTCTAGGCACTACGGCTGCACAATATATCGAAAAAATATCGATATCGTAATATTGGCCTATGCAATATGCATATCGCAAAGACGTACAATAAGTTTGATATGGAATTTTATGCTTTTATCTGAATTTGACCAGTCAGACTGTCAGGTTTACCTGTTTGACATTTCTGACACAATTCACTACTGCACTCTGGGGGGGGGGGGGGGGGGGGGGGGGGGGGGGGAGATCCCCTCCTCACCCTCTCCTTTTATTTGGTTTCCACACCCCTCGTTCCATTGGTGTTCCAACCCTAATAATGCAAATGCAAAACACAGTGTGCTTGACGAGTCAAGTCAAGTCAAGTAAAAATTTCATTTCTTTAGGGTTAAATATCGCAATAATATCGATATATTCAGCAACTATATTGCATATCACGTTTTTTTTTCCAATATCATGCAGCCCTACTAGGCACTGTTTATTATATTTGATTTAGTTTGTTTATTATATGCTATCATATTTTATTTATTTTTCTTCAATCGTTTAAAAACCGGGTTTCGAGACTGGGTTAGAGCTTCAAGCCTGGGTTAAGGTTTAAAACTACAGTCTTCAGGCCCGGGTTCGGGTTTCAATTTTGCGTTGGGGTTTCAAATGAAGCGTTCAAGTTACTGGATTATTATTTCAAATTAGGGTTTCAAGCCTAGTTTATTGGTGTTAAATTATGGTTGCAAACAAGGGTTAAAGTTTCAAATTAGGTTTCAAGTCTGGATTAGGGTTTCAAGTTAAGGTTTGAAAACTCCGGGTTAAGGATTCCAAATTATTTTATCCAACTTAGGTTAGTGTTTACATTCAAATTTGGGTTTCAAGACATGGTTCAGATTTCAAACACAAGCTGGCATTTCACATTAGCGATCCATGGCAGGAATAGTTTTCAATTATTTAATGCATTCCCTTTTTTTTTTTTTTTTTTTTTTTTTTTTTTTTTTTTTTTTATGCCTTCTCAAAGTCACTTTGTCCGTCCTGAGCGGTGCATTCATGGACGTTGGGACTAATGAGTTGTAACTCCCTGGTGAATATTTAATAGTTCAATCTCACCCACTGGACAAACAAGCGAAGCTCCACCAGTGTCACCGTGGGTCACATGGCTTTTGTTTACATGTCATTAGCATGTCATTAGCTATTATTATGAACGGGTACAAAGTAAACACATAGTGTACTGATATGATGTTATTAGGTTGTAAACAATTTCAACAACCAATGAAGACCCACGTTTAGTAATGTAATATTTAAGGTGATAATAACATGTTATTACCGTGTTATAAACTTGTTATTAAAGTTTTGTTGTTGTTTTAACGTGTACATAATTTATTCATTCATCCTTGAAATGTGATGTCATTATTATCCCCCCCCTCAGCTGCTGTCGGACAGCCAGGTGAACATGGTCAAGGTGGTCAACTCGGTGAGCGACGCGCTCAACGCCATGCAGAAGGAGAACGTGGGCCTGAAGGCGCGCACCAAGGCCGACCTGCAGAGGGCGCCTGTGAGGGGCGCCCGCTTCAAGGGCTGCGCCAACGGTAAGGCGAACGGGACGGGTTTGTTTGTTTGTTTGTTTGTTTTGCGTGCATGAGAATTGACCCGAATGCCTCAGGGAGAAGACAGCCCAGCAAACAAACACACTTCATTGAATTTAGCCGACAAGACAGAGACGATAAGGAGTCGATATGAGTGAATTTTTACTCGTACGCTATGGAGCGAAAATACTATGACTATGACACTAATATATACGGAATATATATTTTGAGAAAGAAGAATTGGTGCTGTCATTCCGAATGTGTCCTTTTTCAAAATGTGTTAATGTATTATTACATGGTAGTAACATGTTATTAACTATATATTTTTCTTAGCTTGTCAACTACTTGTGAAGAGAAAAAGCCTATTGATCAAATAACAATGGACAGACAACTTTTGTCATAATGTGGTATAAATGCGGTATTACCATTGAAATTGTAATAACACGTTAATTATGTTATTAACAAGTTCATTCAATCATTATTAACTCGCTATTTCAAGGAAGGCCAGACAGTAAGTAAATAACAGGAATAGGGGGCAACCAGATTTGCTGACTTAATTTGTTTAACTTATTTGCTCCCAAAAACGTGTAAATATGTTCTATTTTAAATATTACCACGCTACCAAAGACGTATTTATACGTTTTAATGTTTGTTTGTTTTTATGCTAGAGCATACAGAATGCTTCGATGCAGCCTCTGAAGTGAAGCAATGGTAATTACAAAAACGGCCAGCGGGTGGCAGCGGAGTATAAGAGATCAACCAGGGCCATGTTGCAAAAAGCTCTTTTCCCCCACTGTTTTAAACAAATTTGTGAATAATGATGAAACTTAGCTATATTCTAATGCCAATTGCTGCAAAACGGAAATTAATAGAACCATGCTTTTTTTTTTCCCTGATGAAAGAAGAGACTCTAATTTTTCTTTTGATAGGTTCCATGTTTTTATAGCAATAGAACCTAATATTTTGTGGGCCTTGCAAAATCAGTCAAAATCTATGCCATCATTTTTTATCTTGTAATATTGCAGGATAATTTTAAAACTGTATGCGTGTGCATCTGCGAGTTTGAGTCCAAATGGTGGAGTAATTATAGTTACTTAACTCATTCACTCCCAAAGACGTATTTATACGTTTTTTAGGTTTTTGTTTGCTAGAGTTTTTGTATGAAGGCTTTGATGCAGTTTCTGAAGTGGAAGCTGAAAGCGATGGTAATTATTACAAAAAAAAAGTGTGCTTCATCTGTTTCATAATGAAACTACTATAGTACTATAGTAGCATGCTATTAAAGATTAGCAGTCTGGGTTATGGTATTTTGGACCTCATGGTCCTCTCAATTATTATTTCTTTACTTTTTTTTTTTTTTTTAAAGGGATCTCAAAATGTTCTGATCTCCTGTTTCTATGCGGCATGTTAAAACTTTGCCGGAGACAGCCTGGCACAATTCTCCATGACAGGAATGTGTTGGGTATGTCGTCAGCCTGACGTCCGCCGCTGTGCCTGACGCTGACGGGCGCGCATCGTCAGCGCCGCCGTGACCGCTGGTGCCGGGTCCTGTCAGGGAGCGTCTTCAAAACCCGCCGCCGTCTCATTATTTTCGACAAAAAAAAAAAAAAAAAAAAAAAAAGCCTGCCGGCAGCAGGTGTCCTGTTGGCTCAGCTGTCTGTCAGGGGGTCGGAAGTCATCTTTCAAAAGCGCAGCAGCAAGCCCTTCTCCCGCCCCCCGCCCTCACCTGACCAAAAAAAGCCATGCATGTTTAATAAAAGTTGCTCTGTGCGCTTTCAGTTTTAATTTGAGCAATTTTGTTTGTTTTCGTTAACTCTCGCTTTGCTCCAGGCACGTGACGTCACTCACTCGGCCACTCCCCTTAATGCCACTTGCCCAAATTTGAGGGCATTATGACCCACTTATTGTTTTGAAAAGAAAGACAAAATATATGAGAACCAGTAATTTGTAAAACAGCTGTCATAAATGTGTTATAAATATGTAAGTAAGGTCACATAATAAAAAACAACATTGGAAGGCGTTTATTACTTTTTTGGTGTGTTATTAATATGTTATTAAGTTGTTATTAACATGCCATTGTCTTGTTTTTAACATGTTATTAACATTCAGTTATGAGGAAGGCCACACAACAAAGCAAAAAGCACAACCGGGCTTTCATAACATCTAAACATGTTATTAATGTGTTATTACCGCAGTAGACTGTAATTATTAATTAATCTGTAATTGAAGACAATTACAATTCCAAAGTTACGGTGGCTCACAAACAAAAAAGGTCACACAAACGGACCACGATGGAGGGCATCCATAACTTTTTTAAATGTGTAATAACTATGTTATTAACGTGTTATTAACATGCCATTAGCTTGTTTATTAACATTCATTAAGCCACGTAACAAATCAAATGGCATTAGTAGACAACAAATTCGGAGTTAGCGACCGAAAGTCTGAAAATGGCATTGACGGCACTTGTAACGATTTATCGTTGAAAGCAGGCTTGTGCAAACTGCTGGCGTTTGGATGAACAGCTGGAGTTGAGGCGTTTTGGCGAAATCGTGCTCATACACAAACGCTGACAAATAATGTCTTTTATTCCCACTTAAACATCCATTTGGCCTTGGCAGAGGTTTGCATTTTCTTGTCTTGTTGCGCATCGAGACCATTTTAATGGTTACCAAAACAAACGCTTTATTTATTTATTTATCCCCAGTGAATCTTTTCAATGTGTCTGTGAACCAGACAAAATATTCTCTGGCAAATCTCGTCGTCTAAAGTCTCCATTAATGAAATATGTTTTCGCTCGCCAGAGATTTGTTGTTTGCGAAAACTAATACGGGCGATTCCCCGCAAAATCCGGGACCGCGATGGGAAACGCGGCGGCGACTTCAAAAAGCGGCCAGATGGACGGCTTTTGTTTTTTTTTTTGGCTCTCGTAATTCGGCGCTCTGATGAAGAACGGCGGCGCTCGTCAGAGGATTCCGCCAAAATTGCGAGAAATCTTTCGGGAGAGCCGCGGGTAGATCAGCGGGACGCTTTGGATGAATGGATGGCTCGTTTTGCGGAAAAAAAAACCCAAAAAATTATGGATGAATGGCTGGGATGGAGGTTTGGTTGGTGTGATTAATGAATGTATGAATGGCATTTACGTTTATGACTGAATCTTGGGGATTAAATTGGGCCGCCGTTTGGCGACCCGTCAGGCTTCTTCTTCTCTCCCTTTGTAAAACTGTGACGTGAATTTCGTAGCAGTGATTAAAAAGTTCGATTCCCTTCCCATGATGGATGAGAGAGGTGAATGGGTGAACAAATAGTGCACTGGGTGGATGAATCGATGCTGAATGAAGGGATGAATAATGGCTGTTTGATGGTTGGATGGATGCCTGAACAAAATAGCTTGGTGGATGAATCTGTGGATGGATGATGGGTAGATGGATGGATGAATTGTCTGAATTCTTCTCAATTGATCACGAGATGAACCAGATGGATTGATGGGTGGATGAATGGTAGATGTGTATTTTGAAAATGAATTTGAATCAATGGATGACTGGATCGAGGATGGATGACAAAGGATAGATATTTAATGGGTGAATGAGTGAATCCAGGGCATGTAGATACTGTAGTTGGATGAATCGGGGAATGCATGACTGATAGGTGTGTGGATGAATGCATGGTTTCATGAATTGACTTTTTAAATTCTCGTTGGACCAGTCTTGAATGACTGAATGAATGAATGAATGAAGGCTTACTAGATTGATGGATGGATGAACGGATGGCGCGATGAATTAATGATTTTGAACCAGTTGGTGATGGACGGATTGGATACATGATTGATGTTTGATGGTTGGATGAATATGTAGGGAATAGTAGCTGGATGGATGAACGGATGAACGGGTGACGGCTCGATATGTTTGAACGGATGGTTCTTTGAATGTAGTTCTAGAATTTTAGAATGAATGTAGCTGGGTAGATAGATGGATGAGTTAATGTTTGAATAATTTGATGAATGGCTGAACAGATGTGTGATGAATGGATTATTTTCACTCGGTAATTAATATCTTACTAAAGTTGGATAAATACATGGATAGACGGATGAATGACTGATTGCTGAATGAATCTCTGGAATGATAAATGAATAAATCTGGATGATTGATAGGTGAATGGATGAACAGATGTGTTGAATGGATTGATTTGACACCCACCCATTCATCTAACCAGCCGTCCATGAATAAATCATCCCTTTATCCATCACAATACATAAATTGTCTATTCATCCATTAATCTCTATTTCCACCCTTCTCACCATTTTTCGATTTCCATAACGGCTCATCCGGTGCACCAATCATCCATTCATCCTCTAGAATTCAGAAAAGTGTGTTTACACGAACTCAGCTCAGCGAGAACAAAGACATGCGGGCATAAATCAAATGTGACCTTCTTCACCCAGCGTGAACAACGTTGTGCCGCGTCAGCGTCTTGCTCGTCTCGCAGGAGGAAGAAGCCAAAGGAATAAATCAACGGAAACGGATGGGAAAACAAAAAAGTTTGTTGACTGAGCTAACGCTGGCTATCGACCGTGGGAAGCCTTTGAGCATTTATTACACATCCTTGATATCCAGTTTAAGGTCCTGTTACGGTTTTGGGGCGGTGTGAGAGAAGTGGACCCAAATGTGAGGAGACTGATCAGACAACGCAAATGAGTAACATGGGGTGATTTATTAACAAGTGGGCAGGAAAACCAAGACTTCGAATAGACGCAACTGGACGTGACCTGATGTGACGTGACATAACTGGATTTGACACAACTGGACTTGACTTGACACAACTGGACTTGACTTGACACAACTGGACTTGACTTGACACAACTGGATTTGACTAGACTTGACATAACTGGACTTGACAGAACTGGACTTGACTTGATGTGACGTGACACAACTGGACTTGACTTGACCTGACTGGACTTGACTTGACACAACTGGACTTGACTTGACACAACTGGACTTGACTTGACACAACTGGATTTGACTAGACTTGACATAACTGGACTTGACAGAACTGGACTTGACTTGATGTGACGTGACACAACTGGACTTGACTTGATGTGACGTGACTCAACTGGACTTGACTTGACACAACTGGACTTGATTTGACCTGACTGGACTTGACTTGACACAACTGGACTTGACTTGACATGACAGAACTGGACTTGACATGACAGAACTGGACTTGAGATGACAGAACTGGACTTGACTTGACAGAACTGGACTTGACTTGACATGACAGACCTGGACTTGACATGACAGAGCTGGACTTGACTTGACAAAACTGGACTTGACTTGATGTGACAGAAATGGACATGACTTGACAATGACAGAACTGGACTTGACATGACAGAACTGGACTTGAGATGACAGAACTGGACTTGACTTGACACAACTGGACTTGACTTGACATGACAGACCTGGACTTGACATGACAGAACTGGACTTGACTTGACAGAACTGGACTTGACTTGATGTGACAGAAATGGACCTGACTTGACAATGACAGAACTGGACTTGACTTGACGTGACAGAACTGGACTTGACTTGACGTGACAGAACTGGACTTGACATGACAGAACTGGACTTGAGATGACAGAACTGGACTTGACTTGACAGAACTGGACTTGACTTGACATGACAGACCTGGACTTGACATGACAGAGCTGGACTTGACTTGACAGAACTGGACTTGACTTGATGTGACAGAAATGGACATGACTTGACAATGACAGAACTGGACTTGACTTGACGTGACAGAACTGGACATGACTTGACGTGACAGAACTGAACTTGACATGACAGAACTGGACTGAACAGAACTGGACTTGACTTGACGTGACCAAACTGGACTTGACGTGACAGAACTGGACTTGACTTGCCTTGACGTGGCAGAACTGGACTGGACTTGACGTGATGTGATAGACCTGGACGTGACTAGCTTGACCACATTACTGATTTGGTGTATTATTTTAGGATGTGTAAACGAACCCTTAGGTGACTCCTCCCATTTTTCATCCTCACACGCCCCCGTTTTCCTTTCCTTCCCGGCAGGCTCGCGTCCTCGCGATTGCGGCGACCTGTACGCCAGCGGCCAGCGAGAGGACGGCATCTACTCGGTGTTCCCCGTCCACCATCCCACCGGCTTCCAGGTCTACTGCGACATGACCACGGACGGCGGCGGCTGGACGGTGAGTCGCGAGCGCTACCGTCGCACGAGATGCTCACTCCGGACTTGAAAAGGGAAACGCTTTTCATACACAGGATGCTAATTGGCAACGTCAACAAAAGTGGGGCGCACAAAGAAAAAAAAAAAAAAAAAGGCTGGAGAGAGAACAAATTGGAGTTGGAATTGAATGAAATATTTTTTGCTGCCAAGTAAACAAAACTGACTTAAGACAGATTTCTAACAGCTATATTTCCCCATAGGAATGAATTTAAAAGCAAACAAAAAAAAAACAAATGCCCTAGAATCAAAACCATCACCATCGTTTTCATCCTCATTACACCGACAAAAAGTGCTGAGACTGCTGAGTCAAATAAAAAAACAATATTGGTCTGCTACTTCCAACCCAACTTTGAGTTGTTTTGTATTCAAATAAATTGACCAAAGGAGCAGGTCACTCTAATTTTTCACCCAAATCGTTTTTTTTTTTTTTCTTAAGAGTGAAGTAGTAGGACAGTATTTGTAGAATTTGCAACATATTTGTTGTTTTCTTTTGTGTTCTTTTTTTCTTTTTGCCATTTCTGCATAAAATGTTATTTTTTCAAATGCAGAAATGTATTTATTGTTTATTTTTTGTTGTTTTGCACCATGTTTGGTAATGCTGTGGAGAAACGTCGAAACTGTTTTTTAGTGGGGGGGATTTTTGTATTTGTCATCTTTGTGCGTTTTCTTTTTGATAAAATTTTTTTTTCAAAATTTTGGTATTTTTTGTAAAAAAAAAAAAAAAAAAAAATGTGTGTGTGTGTGACGTTTTTTTTGTGTTAATTGTAATTTTTGACTTGCAAATTTTCATTTTGCGATCCCTTTTTCTGCATAACCTGGTATTTTTATATTTATAACACCATGCACTGTGGAGATACGATAAACTGCATTTTTTTTTTTTTTTTTTTTTTTTTTTTTTTGTGCGTGTGGGGCGGGGTGTTGTATCTTTGGTTTTGTATCATTTTTTTTTCTTGCACGTTTTCTTTTTAAGCGCCATTTTTTTTTTTTTAAATGTGGTACCTTTTTGTGCACCAAACACGATGTAGATACGGTAAAAATGATGAGACGAGGAGATGAAGGCGAGTCGCGTCACTTGACTCTCCAGTCAGAAATGAGCGTTGGCATAGCAAACTACTCCCTTTCAAAAAAAAAAAATTCTTTTGTGCGTGCGTTCATGCAAGTTTGTGCTCCTTAATTCACCTTAAAACTCTTCCACAATCTTTCACCCACCCCAGAAACATCTAAATTCCAACAAATTAGCGAGACCTCAAGTTGACCAGAGGAAAGACTAAAGGAAGGGAGGAAGGTTAGATGAAGCTGAGTGAGATCCATAAACACCAGCCTCCACTGATTCAGAAGCAAATTGTGTGTCAACCCTTTGATCCATATCCCCGGCGAAGTTGTTTTTTTTGGTAACAAATATTTGGAGCACACAAATTTGTATAAAATCGACCCTCATTGCATAGCCTTGCAGCAGTAAACCGCCGCCCTCGCTCGGAGGTGAACAAACATTGACACGGCGGCGCTTTTTTCAAGTTATATTTGGAAATGTGCTTTTAATGTCTTTCACAAACACAAACACGCACACGCGCGCAGTCGCACTCCTCGGCGACATTTATTTTCTGTTTGTTCTGAAGTCGAGATGTCCTCGAGGTGATGCAAAGCACTTTCGAACGGAGAGTTGACTCCTCGCGACATCGTTTTTTTTTTTTTCTTTCTGATTTTTGGAATCTGTCCAAAGCACAAATCAAGAACCGTGTTTCATTTTTTATTATTTTTTTTCCCGCCTATGAACTTTATAGAAATAATTGGTTCCTTTCATGTCTGCCAACTAGTGCGTGAAAATGGCCCGTGCGCTTAAAGCGAATAAAGGAATGCGCCGCATTTACATTTTAATAAACCTAATATCCGCTTTTGTCGACCCGCCATTTGAAGGATATTTTGAAGACCTTGGAGGAAGGGAACCATTTTGGTGGGTGGCAGAAAAATTTCTGGCACCAAGTGTGTGTTTTAAATAGAAATTGACTTATTGATCCGTTTTGGACAGATTTATGCTGCTGAAGATTGGGAAGAATGTAACTTCGCCATAAAATGGTCGGAACTTCCCAAAAATGGGTAAATAATGAAACTGCTTATGTAATCATTATCCATTTAAAAGACAATAAAACAAGAAAAGAAAAAAGAAAAGAAAAAGAAAGTCGTGTTTGGCAAAAAAAAAAAAAAAAAAAGAAACATATATTTAAAAAATATTGGGAAAAAATGCATATACCAGTATGTGAATTCTCTCAATATTTTTTTTTTATTGTATTTATTTTTTTTATTGGTTGTATAGTTCTGCTAATTTCCAGATTTTTTTTAATTAATTTTTTTTATTTATTTATTATACTGTTCTAATAGTTGTCCTTCATGGATTTTCACAGTTTGTGGGATAGATAAATGAAAATGTCATGAAAAAAAAAGAAAGAAAGAAAGAAAAGAAAAAAGAAGGCACAACCTAGTCCTATACCCATGGATTTTTTTTCTCAAATTTTTTGGGGCGTTTCATCATTATTATTATTATTATTATTATTATTATTGTATTTTTTTTTATTATTATTATTTTGTTTGTTTGTTTGTTTGTTTGTTTAGGGGTTCACAGAGTGTTTTTTGTGAACCAAGCCCCATTTTCATGGAAAATGCTTATGGCCAATTCCCATTAGAAGACCCTTACATGACCCTAGTCATGACAGTAAGCATAACCCTTGCATGACCCTAGTCATAACCCTTACATGACCCTAGTCATGACAGTAAACATAACCCTGGCATGACCCTCGTCATAACAGTAAGCATAACCCTTGCATGACCCTAGTCATGACACTAACAATTTAGCCAACCTTTTATATTGTGGATCAAAATGACCCGTTTGGAAAATCTAAAACAATTTTTTTTAAATTAAATTTAGTGTGATGGCCTCTGTGTTTCATTTTAAAAACTTTATATTTTTCGATGATGAAGCATCCGTGCGGGTCACGTTGACCCGTGAACATCGTTAAGAAACGAACACAACAGGATTTTTCAGATCCCACCAGCCAGCACAGCGTCTGTATCTGACAAACTCCCCAGTTTGGCATGTGAAAGTGATGAGTCACAACATTTTTTTTTTGCTTTTTTGTTTTCTCCCCCCCCCCCCCCCCCCCCCCCCCGCGGCGACGGGACACCCGCCGCGCAGGCGTCACTTTCGAGCGCGTCGGCGTGACAGCGAATTTGCCAGACGGGCAAGGTCGCGACCTCCCCGATCATCAAATAAAGCGATACTGCCAGAGTGACGGATTGCTCAGCGCAGCATGACGGGACGGAGCGGCGGCGCCGGCCCGTCACTCACTTTGCGCTTCTTCCACTTCCACACACACACACACACAAAAGAAGACTAAACCAAAACCGCGGCGGCTCTGCGACACCTTTTGCAGGTGTAACGTTCTCTTAATGGGATTTGGATTTTTGCGATAGCGGCTGCCGATCCCGCCCGGCGCGCTGAGCCGATTTCCGATCGCACTTCAGCCTCATTAGGAGATCAACGCGGCATCATCCGAGGGCGTCGGTCGCTTCTGCCGTCCGTCCGTCCGTCCGTCTGTCTGTTTGTCGCTCTCGATTTCGGCTGAGCTTAAATAAGGAATGAGCCATATGCCGCGTTTGCATACCGCCGTGACACGGCGTCGACTTGAGGGATCTACGGGATAGCTGGGAGGAGGTGGCAAGAAGTACAAGAAGAAGAAGAAGAAGAATGAGGGTCTCGATGCGGGAATCCGACTGGGATGAAAATGGAGAAAGTCGAGAAAATGTGATGACGACCATAGAACAGGGAATGAATATTGCTGCGACGTCACAATGAACAAAATCAGAAGTAGTATAAAAGAAAAGAAAATGGAACTTATTGCCACATTGGAAAGCACCATAGAAAGATATTTTTTTTGTTATGTTTTGGGTTTTTTTTGCAACATAGAAATGCAAAAAGTACAAAAATGTGATAGCAACCATTGAACAGGAAATGGAAGTCATTGTGACATCGGAAAGAACAAATCAAGTCGAATGTGACAACAACCGTAGAACAAGAAATAGAACTTGCAATGTCAGAAAGTGCAAAAGAAAAGAAAAAAAATATGGCAACCATATAACCATAAATAAAAAAAATTGTAACAAAAATTTACAAGGTAGGAAAATATGATGACAACCATAGTACAGGAAATTGAATTTTTTCTGAAGTCAGAAAACATACAAAAAATTGTGATGACAACCACAGAACAGGAAATTGATATTTTTATGAAGACAGAAAAACAAAAATTATTAAAAACCTTAAAAAATGAAAATGAAATTTTTTTACGTAGTCAGAAAAACGTTAAGAAAATGTGATGACAACCACAGAACAGGAAATTGATATTTTTATGAAGACAGAAAACTAAAAAATTGTGATTAAAAACCTTAAAAAAAAAAAAAAAGAACTTTTACATAGTCAGAAAATGTAAAAAAAAAAAAATGACAACTATAGAACAGGAAATATTTTTTTTAGGAAGTTGGAAAATGCAAACAAAAACAAACAAATTGATGACAACCTTAGAACAGGAAATTGAAAATTTTACAAAGGCGATAAATGCAAAGAAAATTGTGATAACAACCATAAAACAGGAAATGGAAATTTGTAAGCCGGAAAACGCAAGGAAAATTATGATGGCAACCCTCGAAGACAATTTGTATTGAAATGTGTGTTAAAAAAAAAAAAAAAAAAACTGCAAAAACTTTCAAATCTTTTGCGTTGCGACCCACGGAAGCAAAAGTCCAAAACTGCTAGCGATGCGGCGGTCCAGACACTAAAAGATGTATTTGCACGAAAACGAAACATATTTGAGATGGCTTTGAAACGTCTCCGATTGCGACTTGCGTTAAAAGGTATGCGGCTGCAAAAATAAGCACGGCCTGCATTATTGAAGGGACGGGCGTCATCCAACGCCGGAGGGGCTTTTATCACAAGTCGGCGACAAATAAAACCGTTGCCACAAATGTAAAAGTTTGCTCTCCAAATGTCGGATTGCTGCGTGCGTGTTTGCGGAGTGCTCCCTCGCCCCTCCCACTTTTTCGTCAACGAATGATCGGCCTCAATATTTCATGTGTTAGTTTACCGGTTTGGAAGAAAATGGAAAGGCGAAATGAAAAGCGGGATGGATAGGCAGCTTCAAAAAAAAAAAAAAAAACTTCCTTTTAAGCTCCTTTTTTCCCCACTTTTCAGATGTTGTGACATTTGCACAAAGTGTGGTTCCTATAAATAAACGCCTCCCTCAAATATTTCAAAAAAAAAAAAAACAACAACAACTCACGTTTACCTATCAGGGGGAAAAAAAAGGTAGTAATTATATCGATTCATTCACACAACACTCATTTTTTACTCTGTTGCTAACCAAAACAGCAGCACCTACCAAGGTACCAAAAGAGTCTTTAAAATGAAGTCAGGAGTCGGCGGTTAAAAACGACCATTAGAATTCCACAAAATACTCCACAATGTTAAGAAGCTCAGCCTATTTGAATCCGGTTGCTAACCAAAACAGCAGCACCTACACAGCCACCAAAACAGTATCATATCTTGATGAGTTAAAGACAATTATCATTCCGCAATGCACTCCACAGTGGTAGGAAGTTGAGCCCATTCAAATTTATGTTGCTAACCAAAACAGCAGCACCAACCAAGGAACCAAAACGATCTGTAAAATGAAGTGTCCATTGTGTGTCCATTTTCTTATTTCAGTGGACTCCACAATATTGTATGCATCCTTGTTTGTTCCAATGCATTTGTGGTAGTTGACCACACCACAATGTTATGTGTGTGACCATGTAATGTCACCGGGCACTTTGACATGATCACTCCACAGTGTTGTGTGCCACCTTGCTTATACTGGTTCGCAATGTTGCGTGCATCCATTTTTGTTGCAGTAAATTCTGACATGCACAGTTTTGTGTGCATTCATATTTACGTTCCTGTAGACAGAAATGGGCTGCTCCACAGTGTTGTGTATATCCATGTTCATACTCCCTGCAGAATCTGACTTGGCTACTCTACAATTTTGTGGAATGAGAGCACTTCACAATGTTGTGTGTGCCCATATTTTTTGTTCTAGGGCAGTTTTACCTATGATCATTCCACAGTGTAGTGTGACACAATGTTTCTCAATAGATTCCGCAATGTTGTATCCAACCATGTTCATTTGGCATTATTTTCTGACATGTAGTAGTGTCACAACATTGTGTTTGTTCATGAAGATTCTGCCATATCATTGCTCCACAGTGTTGTGTGGGTGTGTTCGTGTTCCTGTAAACTCTGACAAGTGGCCACTCCACAATGTTGTGTGTGCCCATATTTTTTGTTCTAGGGCAGTTTTACCTATAATCATAACACAGTGTAGTGTGACACAATGTTTCTCAATAGATTCCGCAATGTTGTATCCATCCATGTTCATTTGGCATTATTTTCTGACATGTAGTAGTGTCACAACATTGTGTTTGTTTGTGAAGATTCCGCCATATCATTGCTCCACAGTGTTGTGTGGCTGTGGGTGTGTTCGTGTTCCTGTAAACTCTGACAAGTGGCCACTCCACAATGTTGTGTGTGCCCATGTTTTTTTTCCAGGACACTCTGATATGATTGCTCCATAATGTTGTGATTTTTTTAATCCTTTTTTTTTTTTTTAAGCACACCTTGCGTCCATCTTCCAGCCGTCCGTCCATCCTTGGCGTATGGCAAAGCGGGTTTCTCTTTCAACGCCACGCTCAATCGCTTTAGCGCAGACAGCCAGGAATAATCTTATCAGCTCAAACACACGTGAAAAGCAAGAAAATGCTGGAGGATGATTGCGTCTCTCCGTCTGCCCCCGCCTGTTGCCGCCGCCTTCCTCGCACATCTGTCTCCCTAATAGGATTAAAAAAAAGATTCACCGGCAATGGAAAAGTGTATTCCATCGGCTTTTCATCATCGCATTTGTCCAATAATCATATTGCTCATCAAACTGCTAGCTAGCGCTCGTTAGTGTCGTCTGGTCTGCGCGGGCCGCTATGCTAAGCTAACAACGCGCCAACGTCGTACGCGATCATCCTGACTTATGCGCCGCTGACGGCGTATGTTCGCGCCGCCGCTGGCACGCCTCCGACTTTCCAGCCGCTCACGTGCCAGATTGTAAATCTCCCACAAACATTCCCCCCCCCCCCCCGTGTGCCAAAGAGCTTATGTCGATTCTCGCCCCGCGTTCCGTTCGGGCTGTCGGGCGCCGTCCCATCTGCGCGCGCTGACGGAAATCCCGCTGAAGTGCTTAAGGCGGCTTGTTAAGTAGCCTTCATCTAGCGCCGCGATTACAGGGAGGTTAATGCCACGCGTGCAAATCCGACCACGGGGACGGAGGCAAAGCGGCGGCTGCCATGATGCTTACGGGACTGACGTCTCGTCGGCCGGCTTGGGGGCTTTTGTTGAGGGAGATAAAAAAAAAAAAAAAAAAAAAAAAACAGTTCATAGACTCTATTGTTCACTGGATTCAACTGTTGAGGTCTGCTCAAATCTGTTGCATATATACATATATATATATATATATATTTTTTATTTTTTTTATTTTTATTTTTTTATTTTTTTTTTTAAAGCACGATTAATGAACCGCCCCTTACTTGGAAAGTAACAATTTCACTCGCAACGCAGCAGACAGAGAAATCCAGTCAAACTTTAGCAGTAATGCATTTATTAATAATGCGTATATTTTGTGGAGACTTGGGTCAAGTTGTATTTTTGCAATTTAAAAAAAAAAAAAAAAAAAAACGTGCAGAATTTCACAAGTTACTTTATGTTAAAGATTAGATTGCAAATAAATTAACTGAACTGTCACCAATATCTTAAAAAAAATGCAATCATGCCATCTAGTGGCAGAAAAATAACCAACACAAATCGATATAATTTTTTTTCAGTACATCGTTTTAATTTTAACTCAATTTTATGAAAGCAAAATGCTCTAAAACAGCTTGTAATTGGGGAACTCTGCTTTGATAACAGCTAATTCACGTCTTTTTTTCTTTTTTTTTTTTTTTTGGGGGGGGGGGTACTTTACAGTTAGTCTATTAAAAAAAAAAAACATTTCCATGACGAGCTTCAATTACCGTATGTTTTTTTTTTTTTTTTTTTGCGATTTACCGTACGTGTTACCGCGCTTTATAAGCACCTCAGCAAATCAGAAGCATAACAACAACAACCTCGTGAATTAACCCACCCGGGACGAACAACAGGAAAATGGCTGACATATCGACTCGGCCATTAACACCCAGGGCCAATTTAGAGGCCCCCAATTAACAGTCAGCGCCGTTCCGTCTGGAGATCAAACCCGTTCTTTCAACTCAAACTTTCCTGCGGGCATCCGTCCTCCCCCCGTTGTCAACGCGGTCTTAACCGAGGATCGACTCGCCTTTCCCGCGGGATAAACCTTGCCAACACCTCGGGATTAGCGCCGGCGGAAACTCGGCTCCTCCGTCTACCTTTGGAATTTGCCACCGGAGATAGTTCTGCTCGGCAGATCAAAAAGGAAGTGCGGCTTTATAGAATTAGCTGCGACGGAGGGGGTGGAGCATAATAATGGAGGAACGGCTAATACGCGAGACGTCAAGATGTTCAATCGTGCGTGTCAACGAGGCGCTCGCGTTAAGCTCGCCCGATAGATCCATTTTGCGGCTTTTTTTGCCTGATCCTGTGATAAGTTGAGCGTCGTGGCAACGGGTTAAGACGCGACAATGTCGCCAGATTTGCTGCTTAAACAGCTGACAAAAAAAAAAAAAAAAAAGTTTGTTGAAAGGATTTTGAGCTGCTTTGTTGGGAAACTTGCCATGTCGAATTTACAGTGTGGTGAAAAAAAAAAACATTTACCCCTTTACTGAGTTAATTTGTAACATTTGTATTGACCACACTTAAACATTCCAAATTCCAATTATGACATCACACAATTACAAAACTTTTGCTACGTTCTCGCCAATTTTGTTAATTTTCTCAAACCCATCCTCCATTTTTATGTTTTTTTTTTTGTTTTGTTTTTCTTATCTAACATTGTATTTCTTTGGCGCCCTCTTGTGCCATTTTAATATCACAGCGCTACATTGAATTGAGTTTCATGTAGTGCTTTGACGCCATCTTGGAGCATCTATTGGCAATTACTTAAACATTTGCGGTGAAAAAAAAGAAGTATTTTCCCACTTACTAAATTCAGTTTTTTTTTTTTTTTTTTTTTTTTTTTTTTTTTTTTTTTTTTTTTTATCACATATTAACATTCCGAATTCCAATTTTGACATCATACAAATAAAAAAACTACTGTGTTCTCACAGATTCAATAATTTTGCTAAATGTTTTCCTCCATTTTCTTACTTTTTTTTTGTGCTAAGTGAATTGCTTTGGCGCCCCCTTGTGCCAATTTAGTGTCACGGAGCTATGTTGACGTGAGTTGCAGAGTTTCATGTAGTGCTTTGACGCCATCTTAGCGCATCTATGGACAATTAGAAACCTTTTTAAGGGAGCTAAAAAAAAAGTATTTTTTCCACTTCCTAAGTTCAGAATGTATTTGTATTTTATTGATCACACTTAAGCCCTCCAAATTCCAATTTTGACATCATAAAAATGCAAAATCAACACCATGTTCTCACAGATTAACTGATTTTGCTAAATTCTTTCGAACAGGTTCTACATTTTTAACTTTTTTTTGTGCTTTGGTGCCCTCTTGTGCCATTTTAGTGTCACAGACTACGTTGAAGTGAGTTGCAGAGTTTCATGTAGTGCTTTGACGCCACCTCGTGCCATCTATGCACAATTATTACCTTCGCATTTTCACAATTACTCGTAGTACATTATAATTGCCGGGTGTTCGCTATATTGGCAATAAACAATCCGAACCCGAACCCGTTTTGGGGAGCAGGACTTGGCTCCCAAGTAAGTTCAAGACTGCACAGAACAGTGCAAGTGAACATTTTGTCCCCGTGTTTATTTAAATGTGGAGCAGTCTAGCTCCGAGCCGCATTTTCCGCCCTCTTTGTTTTGTTTTTGTTTGTTTTTTTCTTCCACCTATTTCCCAACTTTCCTCGCAGATTGCCAGTGACCTCAAAGTGTCCATATTGACAGTTTTCCTTCTGATGTCTGAATAGGTCGCAAAAGCAGACAAGACAGGGAGGTAATTCCGGGGCTCAAATGGCTCGTTTCGACTTTGCGGCGCATGTAGAACAGCACGTATAAAGAATTTAACACCGAAGAGCGGCGCGGAGAGAAAGAAGATTGAACTGCAAAATGGAGACGGGTTGACGCGAAGTGAGCCGAGCCGCAATTTGGAAAGAGGTTGCAGCTGTCCCAGATTCATCCGTGATTTTTTATTTTTTTTTTTCAACTCTGCGGGAGGTGAAGACAATTGATCCTTTTCATTTAAACTAGTCCATTGCGATAAAAAACAAAACAAGTGCTGCATTAACATCCTGGTTACGTAAGTCGACGTGTCTTTAAAAATGAGCGTTTCCGAATCCTGACGGCTTTTGAACCGACGCCGCGCTCCTCCGGCGTGTTTACAGTATCGGCGACAACAGGCTAATAAGATGTGTCTTTTTTTTTCACCGCGACTTTGACACAACTTTGATCACCTGTTTGCCCCCGCGGCTAAACTGCGACGGATGCGAGGATTTTTTTTGGCGCGGTGGCAGGGGGTTACGTTTTGATGTGTAGCGCAAACATCGCCAGCGCCGTGACATAGCCGCCGGTCGCGGCTTAAAAAGGTGACAACGCCAGACGTTCTCGGCTGTGCGGCTCAAGAGGCGGCCAAAATGTCAGCCGGGAGGGAAAAATTATATACACGCAGGTCTGTTTGCCCGGCTGACGATTAGAGAATATCAACGTCGATAAATTAGGGCTGAGTATCAATTCTAATTTCCTCAATAGATTCAATTTCGATTCACAAGAGTTCAGTGTGATCATCGATTCGTCTTAAATCTCAAGGACATGATAAAAAAAAACACAAACATTAAATCCTTAAGTACATTATGCTGAGGCAGGAACTGGTTAAATGATTTATTGTATTAATGAAAGTGTGAACTTCATTATTCAGTTGTGCTTTCAGCATTCCCACAACTAGACTAAGTGCAATTTCTGGAGAAATTGCGTGGCAATGCTGAAATCTGAATGCTAAGATTTGAATGCATTCGGAAAGCTTATGAAGTAAATTGAGAGATAAATTATGAAATGATGACCTCCTGGTTACTGGATTTGGACTGATTTTGCAAGCCCATAGAATATTGTGCTCTATTGCTATAAAAGCATGGAACCTACCAAAAGAAAGATTAAAGTCTCTTCTTTCATCAGGAAAAAAAAAAAGTATATTTGTGTCTGTTTCCGTTTTGTAGCAATTAGCATTAGAATATCGCTACGTTTCATCATGATTCGCAAACCTGTTTAAAACAGTGGGGGAAAGAGCTTGTCGCAACATGGCCCCAGTTGATCTCTTATACTCCGTTGCCACCTTGTGCCACCTGATGGCCATTTTTGTAATAACTATCATTGCTTTAAGCAACCTCTTCAGATCAGAGGCTGCATCAAAGCCTTCTGTATGCTCTAGCATTAAAAAAAAAAAAAAGAACAATTAATAATCTTATATGTTTTTGGGACCATGTCAATTTAAATTAGAACGTTTTTATACGTTTTTGGGAGCAAATGAGTTAAAAATAACGGCCTACTGTATGTCATTTTTTTCGTTTTTGTTTTTTTTCAGAAAACACGAAAAACTGAACAACATTCTGATTAAATGATATGTGTTGATAATTTCATTTCAGGCGTAAAATTAAGTGATCTGTTTAGCTCAGGACATAGTCGATTATTATTTTTTTTTTTAAATCTAAGACAAAACAAAAAATGTCAAAATATGACGATCGATATGTTACATACATTATACATTGATACATTAAAAAAATGTAAAAAAAAAAAAAAAAATGAGCAAATGGATGCCAGTCATTTCCTGCTTCTGTAGCGAAATATGTTGCCCGGTGTCACAACGTTTGGTTCTGGGTCCTCCAACAAGATAATGACCCCAAACCAAGCAAAATGTTGCAGCATCAAAAAAAAGCAAAAAAAAAAAAAAAAGCCCTGATCTAAATCCACTTGACACGTGTGGAAGATGAAGAACAAAACGCTTCAATCCGGCCGCTTTGGCGAAAAGGAGAGCAATAATTGTCCTGTCGCGAAGACGGAGAGATTGCGACCCACAAGGTCGACTCGCAATTAAAGCGGAGAAAAGAGGCGGACGCTCGCTCGCTCGCGTAAGGACGGCGGATATTGAAGTTGAGGCGGCCGAAGCCGGTCGAAGGCACTTTAACCCGCTTGACTTGGACGACCGCGCAACCCTTCGGGGTGACCTCGCAACAAAAAAAAAAAAAAAAACGTTTCCAGCTACATTCCAAGGTTTTCATTCCAAAGAAATTCTCCAATCAGTTCACATATTTATTTGGATTTATTTTTCGGTCAGCATTAACTGTTGAGGCAACAATTTCAGAAATATTTCAACATTATTTGTCAATATGTCATTATTTCAAACATCAGTCATTTACATGAGTTTTATGGCGCAAAAAAAAAAAAAAATAGTGAAATGTGCAGTTTTATGGGTGGAATTGCATCCTCACATATATATATGTATATGTATAAAATGTCATTACAAAATATAAAAGTTAATTGTTGGTTAATTACCATTGAATGATTTATACATTTTTAAAATGAGTGATTATTATCCCTTAAAGCAGTGGTGTCAAACATAAGGCCCGCGGGCCGGATCAGGCCCGCAAAGGGGTTTACTCCGGCCCGCGAGATGATTTTTTAAAGTAAAAAATAAAAATAAAAATTGTAATGTCGGACTATTTAATCAGCCAGCCACAATCAAAATATGTAAAATTTGTAATTTCACAAGCAGTCCTCAGATGAGCAATGCAACTTGTACGGGATAATTGTCCTGGATGTCATTATTTTACACACAACTTAAAGTTACGGTTTGTTCATTATTATTATTATTATTATTATTATTATTATTATTATTATTATTATTATTTATTTATTTATTTATTTTTAATCATAGACCGACAAGCGTGTTAATAAATATGACACAAATTCAATTACTGGTAACATAAATAGATATGACAAGGATTAGCGTACTTATAACATTATTAGCTGTGCCAGCAATGCATTCTGGGAACAATATATATGCAAAACTGGTCAATTTAACACGTCCATAACTCGGTGTTGCCGCGTTCCATTTGCATTTGCGTCATCTTCGGTCGACATCAAGTGGAAAATGTAGTTTTCGAAGGTATTAATCGTACATGAAAAATAATGAAATTATCAAATTCATTCTGGGTAAATTATTAACTTTTTACTGCTGAAAATGGCTCAATTACGCAGGTTTCTCATTAGGATAACAAAACATTCTTGTTTTAACGAGAACGTTCTCGTTAAGTTAAGAAAGTAGACCACTGCATGCTAGCTTGCGAGCTAGCATGCGAGCTTAGAACTACATTTCGGTTTGTATTTCTGAGTGACAATTATTATTATTATTATTATTATTATTTTATTTTATTTTTTTTTAATCTGGGACTTTATTATAAGTACATCGCTGTTTACTTGCGAGTCATTAAGACTTTTCCGAGAAAAATTGTTCTCATTGATGACAAAATTTCTCGTCTTGTTTGGACATTTCACTTTTTCCATCCTTACTAGCTAGCAGCTAACGTTAGCGTCCTGCATCTTCCCTCCTTCCAACGTCACAAACCCAAGTCACACAAGACTCCAACCAAAGCCCTTTGTTGACAAAAAGTGGGTCATTACCTGCAAAAAAATAAATAAAAAATCCTTTCGAGACAATAGAGAAAATGGGGACAACAGCAGGAAGTCGAAAACTCCAAAAAATAAATAATAATAACAAAACCAGGTAACCGTGCTAAACTCTGACTGTCCTTTGATGCGTCGCATTGTTTGCTGTTGTTCCGTCGCTTCGGCCTGTCAAGAGAAATCAATTTCGGAGGAAAACACATTTTTACAGGACAATAACGCGACATCACAGGATATTAGAGGACCTGCGAGTGAAAAAGGGTTTTGATAAGGAAAACACGTCAGGTGGTGGGGGAAAAAAAAAAACAACAACAAAAAACTGCCATATGTCCGCAAACACTAAAGACAACGTGATCGGTTGCGTGGATGAGCGCGATCAAGATGTCGCCGGCAGTTGGTTTGCCTTGCGCAGATGTCGTCGAGTACGTATGGATGCGCTCGCCATATGCTGCCACATGCTACGTTAAAAGATTACGAATAATCAACATAAAGCTTCAATGCTAATTTGCTAAATCAACAGAGAACATATTGCCGCAAAAGTAGGTGTCAGAAATGGGATCCAAAGACTGAGTGGTTCCCGATGACAAAAAGAAAACTTTTGCCTTGGTGTGGTCCAGGGTTTATTCAGCGGTATTCAAAATATTTCCTCAACAATTGGCGTCAGAAGTGGGATCCAAGGATCAACTCACCCCACAAAAGGCCCAAAATATGATTATTCTAGACTCCTACTATTTATTCTAGTAATATACAAAGTATTGCCACAACTCGTGGTGTCAGAAGTGGGATCCAAGAATCAACTCACCCCACCAAATTCCCAAAAGATGATTATTCTAGACTCCTACCATTCATTCTAGTAATATACAAAGTATTGCCACAACTGTTGGTGTCAGAAATGGGATCCAAGGATCGACCCACCCCACAAATTGACAAAAAGAACATTCTTGGAAGTTCCTGCAGTTCACTACAATAACATATTGCCAACACTCTTGTGTCAGAAGTGGGATCCAAGATTTGACCCAACCAACAAAATGCCAAAATTTGATTATTCTAGACTCCTACTATTTTTTCTAGTAATATACAAAGTATTGCCAAAACTCTTGGTGTCAGAAGTGGGGTCCATGGATCTCACCACCCCACAAATTGACAAAAATACTTTTTTTGGGGGAGGTTCCTGTTGTTCATTACAATAACCTATTGCAAAAACTCTTGGTGTCAGAAGTGGGATCCAAGGATTGGCCCAACCAACAAAATGCCAATAATAAGATTATTCTAGACTCCTACTATTTATTCTAGCAAAATACAATGTATTGCCACAATTCTTGGTGTCAGAAGTGGGATCCAAGGACTCGCCGGCTCCCCAAAATTAAAATGAAAAAAAAACAAAACCTCCTAGTCTCCTACTGCTGTCAGAAAAGGGATCCAAGTATCAAAAAGACAACTCAAAGCATCTGCCAGTGTTCAGGACCATAATTAACAAATCGTTACTACAGCAGCTGCAGTCAGAAGTGGGAGCAGCCCCACAAAATGACAAAAGGAAATGTGTTGGGTTTTATTTATTTCAACAATTGGTGTCGGAAGTAGGATCCAAGGATAGGCAAGCTCCATACAAACACAAATCTTTTGTTGGTTCTACAGTGGTGGAAAAAAAAAAAAATTCCTCAACAATTGTTGTTATCATAAGTGGCACCTAAACATCAAATAAGCACACAAAAAGACCATTTTTGATTTTGGCCTGTTTGACTGCCTCTTCCCTGCTCCCCCCTCCTTTGAGTCGGAATATATCATTGAGTGGTGACCAGGTTTTTTTGTTTTTTTTTGTTTTTTTGACAAATTGCTTTTTGGCCACGTCGTTCTTTCATTTGTGTTCATTCGCTGGCTTCATTTCCCATCGATGAGTTTGGGGCCAACATTGGCGCGCTTTGAAGGATTGATCAGAGAGGCGGGATGAAACGCTGGACGAGTTCTCCATCTCGCTCGCTAACACCCCCCGTCCCGCTTTGTCCCGCTTTTGTCTCGTCCTGTGTAGGTGATCCAGCGGCGGGAGGACGGCTCGGTCAGCTTCTTCCGGGCCTGGGAGTCCTACCGCGAGGGATTCGGGAAAATCACCGGTGAACACTGGCTCGGTAAGCGGCTGCTAATACTCGTGCTCGGCCCCGAGTCTCCTGTTGGATGAAATGTGTCTCGCCTTTGCGTTGGTGGGTTTTCGTGGTTCTGTTTTGAAATGGAAACAGCACTGCACTCCAATTCATGGATAACAATGCGACCTAGGGCCCTTAGTCTCCCTTTAGATGAAATGATGGTTGGTAGTTATTCACAGTTTTGTTTTGTTTTTTGTTTTTGTTTTTAAAAGTGGAATGCTGGTGTCATTCTTCATTGATTGTTAGCAGTCTCTTATTGGATAAAATGTGCTTATGCTGACAAATACAGACAGGACTTTTTTTTTCCTCTATTTGTTTGCGTCCTATTCTGATGCATTTGAATATGTTGATGCTTGAGTGTTTTGTTCCGCAGTCTCATATTTCTTGCACTGGGTCTTAGTCTCCTGTTGGATAAAATAAGATGCCCAGAAATTTCAGTGTTTGTTAGCAGTAACATCCACCTTAGTCTCCACTTGGCTGCCACGGCCCCTTGTTTTGATGCCCACAGTCTCCTATTAGATCAAATTTGACCCATGCTGAAAAACACATATATGAGACTGTCATCTCCCCCATTATTTCTCAGCAATATGATACTCCACAGTCAGGAACAGTCAGTTTTCTAGCTGCCCTTAGTCTCCTATCGGATAAGATGTCTTTTGCTAAGAAATGCAATACATATGCTATCTTAATTTTCCTTCAATATTTGTTCTCAAGTTTCCTTTCTCACTTGAGTCCGCACTTAGTCTCCTCTCGTAAAAGCCCTCCAGCTACAACCTGTCGATGCCCACAGTCTCCTATTAGATCAAATTTGACCCATGCTGAAAAATACATATATGAGACTGTCATCTTCTTAATTATTTCTTAGCAGTGTGATACTCCACAATCTCTACTTTGCTGGAACAGTCAGCTTTCTAGCTGGCCTTAGTCTCCTATTGGATAAGATGGTTTTTCTTCAACATTTGTTCACAAGTTTCCTTTCTTACCTTGAGTCAGCACTTAGTCGCCTCTCGGAAAAGCCCTCCACTACAACCTGTCGATGCCCACAGTCTCCTATTAGATACAATTTGACCCATGCTGAAATATACATATATGAGACCGTCATCTCCTCCATTATTTCTTAGCAGTGTGATACTCCACAATCTCTACTTTGCTGGAACAGTCTGCTTTCTAACTGCCCTTAGTCTCCTATTGGATAAGATGTCTTGTGCTAAGAAATGTAGTGCACATACTATCTTAGTTTTCCTTCAATATTTGTTCGCAAGTTTCCTTTCTCACGAGTCTGCACTTAGTCTCCTCTCGGAAAAGCCCTCCAGCTACAACCTGTCGGAACGGCCGCGGGAGGCTTCGCCAAATTGAGTGACCTCGCCCTCCCTCCGACGCCGCCATCCGAGGATGCAGTCAGTCTTGTTCAAGTTGGCCACGTGCCTTTCAGACAAGGTCGCTGCTGGGAGAGTTGGGCGGGGGGGAAGCAACTTATCTTCTAAACTTCACAGTCGAAACACTTTGGTGCCAACTCACACGCACCAAAAAAAGAGAAAACGCGCACACAAAGTCGTCCCCACGCCCCAAAAAAGTTAATCTTTCGCCGAGATGTTGTTTCCCGAGGAAATTTGGCTGCGGCCTCGGCGTTTTAATGAGCTTTCACAGTCGTAACCGTGTTGTTTGTGTGTGCATGTGTGTCTTTGAAAGCTCTCATCTCGCCGCACATCAGTTTGGAAGAGCAAATGGAGCCTGAAGAAGAAAAAAAAAAAAGAAGAAGTTTGTCTCGGTGCACGCACGCACGCACACGCACGCGCGCGGTCAAGGTTCCCGGACGGAAAAGACGTCCTCTCTCATCCGCACTTCAGATAAAAAGCACTCTCTTGAACACTTTAGGCGCGCAATGCGCCCCCGGGGAGCCAACCCTCACAACGCCGGGCGGACATAATGTTTGGAATGGAGTGTGCCAGCCCGCAGAGATTTTGGGCAAATAGCCGCAAAGTAAAATAACAACCGAGAGAGGCAAGAACACGACTTCCTTTCGAAGCCCAGATGCTTACATTAGCCATCAGAAATAACGGATTCAAAATGTACTGGAATTTTTCGATGGCATATTTACTTAGGCCCTTAATCTCCCCTTGGATAAAATGTGTGAGAAATAATTGGAGACACTCTTCTTCTGTTGTTTGCGATCAGCATGATACTCCGCAGTCTCCTCTTTGCTGCATTGGTGTCTTGGTTGCCCACAGTCTCCCATCAGATAAAGAGTTTCATGCATAGAAACAATTTAAGGAGAATGTTGTCCTCTTCTATTGTTTGCAAACAGTATGATTCTCCACAGTCTCCAGTTTGTTGCGATGGTCATAGCGTTGTTGCCCTCAGTCTCCCTTTGGATGAAAAGGTGTCTCCTGCCTCGAAATGATTGAAAATGAGCTTTGTTGTCCTCTATTGTTTGTGACTGGTGTGAGATGGCACAGTCTCCACTTTGCTGCAATGGTCTTTTGTTGCCCTCAATCTCTCCTGGGATAAAAGGTCTTCCATGCATAGAAATAATTTAAGGAGTCTGTTGTCCTCTTCTATTGTTTGCAAACAGTATGATTCTCCACAGTCTCCAGTTTGTTTCGATGGTCATAGCGTTGTTGCCCTCAGTCTCCCTTTGGATTAAAAAGGTGTCTCCTGCCTCGAAATGATTGAAAATGAGATTTGTTGTCCTCTATTGTTTGTGACTGGTGTGAGAGGGCACAGTCTCCACTTTGCTACAACGGTCTTTTGTTGCCCTCAATCTCTCCTGGGATAAAATGTCTTCCATGCATAGAAATAATTTAAGGAGACACAGGAGAAATAAATACATAAACACTCATGCTTATCAATTCTTTAAATTGAATTGTTAAGGTAATGCACTTCATAGTATCCTTAGTCTCCTCTTGGACAAAAAGGCTGTCACTTTGGCAATCATTAAAGGAGGCACTCGTTCTCCATTGTTTGTTAGCTGAAGGATTCTCCACAGTCTCCAATTGGTTGTTGCAGTCGGGTTTCCTGCTGCCCTTATTCTCCTGTTGGGTAAAATTTGATTTCAAAACGCTAATGGCACTAGTTTTTCCTCCAGTTCTTATCAGTGTTATACCCCGCAGTCTCCACTTTGCTCACACAACCTTATCTTATTGCCCTTAGTCTCCTATTGGATATTCAGTGGGGTTTTAAAAAAAAAAAAAGTATTTGGCCAAAATAGGAGGTCTATGGGAAACTGGCCAAATAACTTTTTTTTGCCCCACAGTATGTAACCAATCTTATGTGAGGTAAAAGTTAAAACAACACACAAGGTCGACGGAGTCTTCACAAAATTTCCTGTCAATGTTCTTCTATTTTTCTTGCCGATATTTCGCAGAAAACAAAAGGGAAAAAAATCCAACAGTTTGTTCTCAGGGACTCTCGACTTTTTTTCTCTCTTTTTTTTTTGTTTTTTTTGCTAGGCAGCCGGTTTGTTTTTTGTGGATGTGAGGCCACTAAACGGTGCAGCTTGCGATTTTTAAAACGCAAACAACAGGGAGGCTGCGTGGATCCCGGCAAAACCGCGGCGGGATACGCAGCTTCCCCGCCATGTGTACACACACACGGCCAAGCCGCCAGCAGGCTAACTTTCACTCGTAGCCTTTTGTGGCTCACCCAGGGTGCGCTATTGTCTCGTTACCCCCGTCATCGATTGCCCTCGGGGCAAACATGAAAAATGGATTCAGTCTTCAGAGAGGGAGAGAACGTCATTGCGGCTGCCGCCTCCAGACGAGTAATACTCGCCAGCGTTGTTCGCCCGCCACGTCTGAAGACACGGCCTTCTGTTTTGCTCTACATATTGCTCTGCTCTACAAATTGCCTTTTCTATTTTTTGATTTTTTTTTTTAGCCGTGAGATGAATGCAGACATAATAGCTCCAAAATGGTGGCAACAAGATGAAAGATGTCACTGTTGTGCAATCGCAGACAGGCTGCAACACATAGCAAGCGCTGTTGTCGAAACGACCAATAGGAACGTTTTATGAAATGACATCGTTGATATATTTGACACTAACCCGACTTACTATTTGGCTTGGATTTAAAAGAATTACACTTGAGGCTGACTTCGCTGGTGTTTGCAGCTTATTCCATTTGCATGCAGCATAACAGCTAAATGCTGATGCACCATGTTTGCTTTGAATTCTCGTCAGTCATTTTATTTTATTTATTTTGTACTATTTGGCTTGCATTTAAAAGCATTTACACTTGGGCCTGACTTTGCTTCTGTTGGCAGCATATTCTGTTTGCATGCAGCATAACAGCTAAATGCTGATGCACCATGTTTGCTTTGAATTATTATAATTCACTATTTCTTTCGTATTTCACTTCGATTTAAAAGCATTTACACTTGGGGGTTACTTCACTTGTGTTGGCAGCTTATTCCATTTGCGTGCAGCATAACAGCTAAATGCTGATGCACCATGTTTGCTATGAATTATTGTCAGTCATTATAACAAAGTAACTGTAATCTGCTCCTTTGCAAAGTCCGTCTCAAAAACAGGGGATACTATTGAAGTTGTTTTTGGTGAATTTGAGGATAAAGTCTTTTGTAGATTGCTTAATTTATTTTTGAGCCCACAAAGCCACCGTACTTCCAGTTCCAGTCATTGCCAGCAAATCTTTGACGAACGTTAGTTGTCTTTGGACATGGGCCGGCAACTCCCGCTCTTTGTTCTTCTTCATCATCATCTTCCGTTTCGTCTGATCGGGCCAGTCAAGCCTGACTGGGGATGTAAACACTCGACAAGAATAAATGAGGACAAATGCCTGCGGTGAGCAAAAATAGCTGACGCGTTAATGGAAAGCGCTCGGAGGGGCGAGAGAAACAGATTTTCTTTAAAACGCCGACATCAATACGGCAACCTTCAAGCGCATTCTGTCGCCGCTGATTCCCCCGATAGTTGGACGCTTCCCCCGGGGTTTGGTTGGTCAAATTGATAGATAAACTCACCTTGCACCGTGCGCACATTTCAAGCGTGAATCAAGAAAGCCGTTGTTTTTTTTTTTTTTGTTTTTTTTTGGACACCGTGGAGTGTGAGGGCGTACACTAAGACCATTCAGACTGAATCCATCGACGTTCGCCGTCTGTCGTGCTGTGACCAGGAGCCCATCGAGCTGAGCCCCATTATGAGAGTCACGTTAAAAGGCCGCCAGTCATCTCTTGAAGTGGGTGGGGGGGGCACGGCAATTTTAGTTTGACAGTACGTAGTTCCAACACATTTAAAGGCAAAATACAAAATGTGACGGAAAAATAATTGAAGATATTTAAAGAACAGAAGAATTTAAGACCGTTAAAGGCAAAGTAGAGGAACATAAAGAACATTACTTAAATTACTCAAAGAACGCACAAGTGTAAAAAAAAACATGAATTATTGCTGAAAAAGACATCATATAGATTGGGGGTGGAATCGTAGTTTTTGCCCTGAATTTAAAAGCATTTACAATCGGGGCCAACTTTACTTCGGTTGGCAGCTTATTCCATTTGTATGCAGCATAACGGGTAAATGCTGATGCACCATGTTTGCTTTGACCTCTGACTTCAGAACCCTAACTGGATTTGTATTGCATAAGGATTTCTTGAATATATTCAGGACCTAAGCCGTAGCAGCCTTTTCAAATCTATTCTATAGTTGACTGGGAGCCCGTGTAAAGTCTTTAAGACTTGAGTAATATTTTATTATTGTTTCTTCTGGTTAGAACCTGAGCTGCTCTTTGATGCTCTTCTGAAGGAATCCATCAGCAGACTATTACATCACCAAGTCCACTGCAGATAAATGTATGGATAAGCTTCTCCTGGTCTGCTTGGAGCATGCAACCATTTAAGGATAACAATTCTGAAACAAAACTTCCTCCACTCAGCCCTTTCAACCAAGTTTAAGCGGAGATGGCTGACGAGTCCAATCCTGGATTTGAATATCCTTCCTCAATGAAGATTGGTAGTAGGGTTTTGCTCTATCTCCCTCCTTCTCTTCCCGTCGAGGTCCCGTAGAACAGTTGGCTTCAAAGGTTAGATGCTCTTTCGTGACGGTCTGCCTCAGGTTGGCCTGTCCTTAGCTTTATGTCACCCACAGGTTCACAGGTGATTTTGCCATCCCGTCAAGTTGGCGTTCGGAAGATCTTTTCATCTTTGCTTCTGGTCTGATCGTCCGTTCTTTGATCTGACCATAGTGGATTTGTTTCGACAGTCATGAGTCCGGCATCTTGACGACCTGTCCGCTTCATCTGAGCTGGTTCTTAACGATGATGGCTTCAATAGTGGTGGTCTTTGCCTCCTGAAGGACGCCGAAGTTGGTGCGGTAGCCCTCCAGCGTTTGTGGAACTTCTCCAGGGTCTTAAGGCTGCGGCGGGACGTCGTTCGGGTCTCTGAGGCGTCGAGGAGCATCGAGAGCACCACAGCTTTGTAAACGGACGTTTTTGTGTCTGTCTGTATGTCTCCGTCTTGAAAGACACGGGTTCGACGGCGGCTGGAGGCGGGTCCGGCACAATCCAGTCGGTACTGGACTTCATCTTGGATGCTGTGATATGATTGTTCCTTGCCGGCCATTGATCAGAACTGGTACCTTGCAAAGTATCAATCAACAGACCAAACCTGGAATAATAAGCTTTCCCTTCAAGAAACCCATTCTGAAAATAAGCTCAAATGTCCGACATACTCCACTCCAGTCCACTGGGACGTATTTGGAAATATGTGACGCATTCAGTTGGATGACACGGGCACAAGGGGGACAAAATAAAATCCTAGCATTCGCGTCATTACATAGAGCACACTCGGGTGTTGCTGCAGCACAGCGGCCATAAAAGGCGTAATAAGTTGTATTAACAGCCGTAATGCAGACAAATGTGCTTGATTGGCGGCGGGCAAACAAAACACATGTAAGCCCTTATGGATTGTCATTATCCCAAAAAGCACAAAATGCTAATGTGCCTACTCGAGTGTTTAATGAGCCAGCTGTAGCGGGTGTGAAGCGAGACCTCATCAAATTCATTTGATACACAACAGCTTTCGCCCGAGGACGTGAGACACGCGAGCGGATGTTATGGATCGGGTGCGTCGTGATCGGCGGGGCGAAGCGCGCGACAAACCGCCCTCGCCAGTTGGTGACATCTCCTTTATCTCTTCGGACTGAAATGATATTAAAAAAAAGTTGGCGCCCAAGTGTCCGTTGCGCTTTACTTTGCTTGCTAGGTGGAAAATTTGGTTTTCATGCCGAATGTGTGGAAGTCCGCATGTATAGTTTAATTCAGTCAGCTGATCGCCAAGAAAATTATAATACCCTGGTCACTGGAAGAGTTGCAATCGACTGATATCAAGGCAAGAACGCTCCTTACGATACACGGAGAGTTCCACCCCAAGTCTGGCATCTTGAAGCTCTACACAAAGTGGAAAGAGGTTAGCTGTTAGAAGGATGAGAAGGAGCCAGATGGACTATCATTGGAAGATTATCCTAAGGTGAGAAGCTCGGTCATCCGGGAGGGACTCAGAGTCGAGCCGCTGCTCCTCCGCGTTGAGAGGAACCAGCTGAGGTGGCTCGGGCATCTGGTTCGGATGCCTACTGGACGCCTCCCTGGGGAGGTGTTCCGGGCATGTCCCGGAGGCGGGAGGCCCCGGGGACGACCCAGGACACGCTGGAGAGACTATGTCTATGGGAACGCCTTAGGATCCCGCCGGCGGAGCTGGTTGAAGTGGCTGGGGAGAGGGAGGTCTGGGTTTCCCTCCTAAAGCTGCTGCCCCCATGACCCGGCCTCGGATAAGCGGTAGAAGATGGATGGATGCTTTGGATTGCTCCAAAATATGAACTTGAGGTCCCAAAATGAAAATGGACACCGCCAAAGGTGGTTGAGAACAACCAGGCCAAGATCCTGTGGGACTTCCAGATCCGGACTGACCAACAGGCCAGAAGAGTCATGAAGCGGATTCGATACATATCTCGATACATGAGGTATGAAATGATTCAAGGGCGGCCCGGTTTCCAAGTGTTACGATATAATAAAAGACGATTCACTACATTTGATAGAGGAACAATTCGGTTCGAATTGACGTACTAGGATCTTTTCAATCAATTTACACCCTTAATATATATGTAAATGATAGCATATTTTAATTTTTCGTTGAAAATGTTTGCTAGATCCTTGCAAGACATATATTTTGATATTTCATTTGCTCTTAAAACTAACAGATTTCATGTCCCAACACTCGTATCTGGCTCCAGTAAAGTCTGCTTTCAACTAGCGGCGCCTCCTTTTTGGAGTGTCAACCACTCTCGTATATTATACGGCCGACCTTCTCCCTCACACGGCCAATGGGAGCGAGTCCTTCACAGCGGCCGTAAAAGCAGAGGTGGCCGTGCGTCTCGGGTCCTTTTTAATGGAACACTTTCTCCTGCTGCCCGCGACCCCCTCGGACTCGGTGACGTCTTTATGTGGCCCGGGCCGAATAGAGATGAACAAATCAATTATGTGTACAATTTTTTAGGACTAAACACAGTTTCTCTTCATAACATTATGTGGCCCTTGCGTCATCCTGATTTCCTGTCTGTGGCCCTCAAATGAAAAAGTTTGGACACCCGTGCTCTATGCGTTTGTTGTCTGTATTCGCTTTTCAATGTGAGACGCATTTTGGTCCGAAAGGAGACTAAGGGCAGACATAAAAGAAAGAGTTGCAACAGTCGGGATTGTATCTTTTCTTTCTATTCTATTTTATGACTATATGCAATATACGCATGTACTTTTATGACTAAAACTGCAGCATTATACTCCACAATCTCCACTTTGCTGCAGCGCTTGTTTGTATTTTTGCCCTAATTCGGCTCAGATACGTATTGTCTGTTTTCTCTCCGCTCTCTACTCTGATTTTGGGTTACACTCCATAGGCAGCAGCCCTTAATCTCCCTTCAGATAAAACGTAAATACGGGTTACCCTGATTGACGTCCGTTGTATTTTTAGCACGCCCTGTTTTGACTGATGCATGCCGGAGTGTTTTCTTAGTTTCCTGCTCTTCTACTTCATTGAAGTGTTAAAAAAAAAAAAACAACTGTCACCAAGCGAGCTAATAAACGGCAACAAGCTAAGCTAACCCAAGCTAACATTAGCCCGTGTGTTTATTGTTATTTTTGAGCCTCTCTAGCTCCAATTCCACTTCAATCTAATCCCGCTGTGCTACTTAATATGTATAACGCCAACTGAAAAGCACTGAATAATCATGCGATCGATACCTTTTGCCGACATCGACTCACCTGCGGGTGACCCCCCCGGAGTCGACAAAACTCTCCCGCGCTCGCTCTCGCTGCCCACGCAGTCGGCCCGTGCGCCTCGTTTGCCTTTTGGCTTTCTCGCCCGGAGCCTCCCCGCCGCTCGCATATAATTACGATCCAGCGCCGCTGCGGTTTAATTCTGCACTTCAAGCCCAGAGTGGCGCTTTCAAGTGTTTGCCACCGGCTGCGTAGACCGTTTGTCTGAAAAAGAAAAAAAAAAAAAAAGGGGGGATTTATGAAGCTGGTGATAACGTTGTAGCCTGAGTTCATACTTGATAAGGCGTACAGTTTATTTGAATGTGTCCGTGTTAGGGTGGAACGGTTTTGAAAATGAATCTAATTGTGACTTTTTTTTTTTTCCTCCCGAATATTGCAATTGTGATTTAACTCATTCACTGCCATTGACGGCTATAGACGTCAAAGATCCATTTTAATATATATATATATTTTTTTTTTAACAAACACAATCAATCAATCAATGTATTAAATTGAATTTCTTATACAAAAATGTTTTGGTCTTAGAAGTTTTTCAAGCAATTTCAAGCTTTTTTCTTTTTTTTTTGTTTTTATTTCCATACAATAATTTTGAATTATACCTGGAATTTTTAGGCTGCGTAAAAAGTCTAAAAGAATAATTTCATACTACACTCAACAAAAATATAAATGCAAGACTTTTGTTTTTGCTTCCATTTTTTATTTTATTTTTATTTATTTATTTATTTATTTTTTATTTATTTATTTATTTTTTTTCTTATGCTCTAGCATAAAAAAAAACAAAAAAAAACGTATAAATACATCTTTGGGACACTTACATAAAAAAAAAAAAACGTATTTACACGTTATTGGGAGCAAATGAGTTAATAAGCGGGCAGTTGAATGGATATGATTGAGTGTCCGCGCGTGTGCTTTCGCCCCTGCGAGTGATACGATAGCATGATAGCGTACCCTTGCATGACCAAGAAGAGACTACTACGATCCCCCTTTTGTAATCTATTATTCAGAGGGCACCTAAGTGTTTTCAGTTAAGCCTCCTCCAATCCGGCATTCCAATCCCATCAATTATTCAACGCCGTCATTCCTGCTCAGTGATGATGGTTGTTGGGGGGGGGTATCCGACCTGCTAACCGAGGCCCTGCCAATCGTCCACCATGCTGGCAACGCAACTCTGGGGCATCCCGCGCTTCCTTCGGGAGCGGCTCGGTCGGCGCAATCGTGCCGATTGGTCGGCCGGGCTTGGCAGACGCTCCATCTGCTCCAGATTGCAGCGGCGGACGGCAGATAGCCGCAATTTGCCGCAATTGGCCCGTCATTTTCTCTATGTCCCCCCCTGCGCAACCCCTCCCCACCTCTCCACAAAGCTCGGAGTGCTTCATTTGATACCGCTCATCGGGCGGCTATTTTGCCCGCACTGCAGCTGGAGTCCGACTTTTTTTGGCTGGGGTGGAGGATGCGGAAGTGGAATGTACAGATCAGAGGAGTGTAATCCACGTTGGAGCGGGTTGGAGATGGGGCAATTAAAGGATTTTTGATGATTAGGATGCTAATGAAAGCACAGTTGGTCCTGCCTGGCCCGGATTCAGAAACAGTCATTAAAACATAACAATGTTTGTTTTCCTCGTTTTACATTCTGTCCTCTGCATGCCATTTTTCCTTCATCTCCAAAATCCAAACTTTGCATGAGAATTTTCGGGTTAGAGCAATTAATTGAATACGTGAATTGAAGTTGTCAACGATATGTCGCCGGTGCACTTTCGATGGCAACAAACGGTAAGAAAGCAAACACGTAACGATTAGATTAAATTAACATCAGTTTACAGCGACCAACGCCCCTCGCTCGTTTGTTGACTCCCATGTCACTCACCAGGCCAGGCCACGCCTTTTAAAGCCACACACACTCATAGTCACAGATCATATATCCAAGCGGACAACAGAAATACGTGCACCTTAATTGCACGTTGTTTAAATATTGCAAAATCGGGTTTTATCTGAATACTGGATTTATGATAATGGATAAGAATATTAAATTTGACAAAATATTTGAATGCTACATCCCTATGATTTGGCTTTACATTTTCAAATAATGTTATAGTTTTTTATTTTATTTTGTTCTTAGTTGGAAAAAAAAAAATATATTTTAAAAATGTAAAAAAAATAAATAAATAAATAAAATAAAAATAAATTTGACCTATTTGTTCTTACATTATTCATTCATACGCTGTACATAAAATATTGTTTTTATGTACAAAATATTTTTATATTTCAAATTAATTTTAGCTTTCAATTTTTAAAACATTGATCTATTTTCGCCTTTTTTTTTTTTAAATAAATATACTTATATGGATTAATTCTTCATATCCAAAACTCACAAATGAGTTCTCGTTTGAACATTTTGTTGTGCTGTTGTTGTTCAGGTTTTTGATTGGCTGAAATAACTTTGGGTGCGAGTTTACGTATTTTTATTTTTTTTTTAAATCAAAATATTAAATGAAAAATAAATCTATACCTTCTGATCGTCTAAAACTCTTTGGGATTAGCGGTGTTATAGCGCCATCTGTTGCTTTGGCGCACGTATGACATTTTGTCTGTATACATGAGTTATTTAGGACCCTTTTTTGTTCTCTGTTCCTTTAAGAAGAGATGATCAACATGCACGATCAATTAAGAAATCTCTCTCGGGAGCTGAGATAAGCATACGCTTGCTGCCCTATTGTTCCTTCCCTGCAAGCGAGATTGTGCACGGGAGATTACGGGAATTTTTGTTCCTCTGGCGGCGGTGAAATATTCATCCGACAGCAGGAATGTTCGGCGTTTTAAAAGCTGTCAAAAGTCGTGTTCATGTCTTCAACATGGCTGCATGCTTGAACGTGAGGTGTTTGCATTTTGTTGATTCTGTGAAAGCTTGTTTGTGCCACAGCTACTCGATATAAATATAAAGCATTAAAATAAGTAGATTTTAAATACATTTGTGAAATATCATTATTGAACCGATTGAATGAAATAAATGAATCTGTTGGATTTGCCCAGCAAGGAAGTGGTGGGTGGGACTGATGATCTGATTGGCCAAATAGAACGAAGCTGAACGAAGTACATGACCATCAAATAAATATGTTGGTCCATGCATTTTTAAAAATGTCATTAAAGTCATTATTTTTCTGAATTCTAATACCATTTAAACAAATGATAAAAATATATATATATATATATATATGTATATATTTGAATGAATACATATTATACAACTTCTCTTTGGTATTCTGTCATTAAATCAATAAAATTGCCATTAAATAAATGAAAAATATCTAGTTTTCCAATAGGCCTGACAAAATTAGGCAAAGCTATAATAATAATAATAATAATAATAATAATATTTGTTTAATAATAAATAATAAAACATATAAAAATAAGTATTTATTTAATAATACTACTACTACTAATTATTATTATTATTTAACAATAAATAAAACGTATAATAATAATAATAATAAATTTGTATTTAACAATAAATAAATAATAAAACATAATAACAATAATAATAATAATAGTAATAATATTTCCTATAAAAATGTTGAAATGCCATTAAATAATAAATGAATCAATAATATTGGAATGTTATTTGTTAAAAAAAATAGACAGTGCATTGACATTTTTTATTCACTCGGTAACAGTTAAAAACAAAACAAAAAAACATTACATTTCACATTTGAAATGAACCATTTAACATTTTAATTAAATTCATCAAATTGCTGTTACATTTATTTAATTTCCCACCAGCAAAAATCGTATCGCTTGTGGCGCCGGGGTTCATTATTCGTCACAATATAACATTTCTACAACTTTGAAGGAGTCTTTGCAAATGGTAGCATTTTAATGATGCCCCGTGCTTAATTAGTGATGAACATGTAGCAATGTCACATCAGGCAAGCACTGCTGGAGGCTCTTAAAGCTGCAGGCTCCCTTTGGACACTCGTTCGCTTGTGCAAGATTCTCATTACTCGCTTAAAAAAAAAAAAAAAAAAATCATTAAAAAAAATCTGTATATCAACCAGACAGCTTCAAGGTTTTCGTTTGCATCCTGTTGTCCAGTTTCCTCGTGGCTTGTCGTCTCATCTGCATTCCGATGGGCTCGCTCCCTCACTATTTTTTTTTTAGGAGTTATTTCACACGCGCCTCTCCAAAAGAGCAAGGTCAAACCCTCAGGGGGAGAAAAAAAAGGATGTAAGTGTCCAATCGGTTTCAAGTTAGGCCTGATCTTGGATCTGACATTCGTGTCATGTTCATGGTCCTGGTTGCAGTGGAACTTCAATTCGTCGGCTTGTTTTCTGACGTACTGTATGTCGCATACGCTGGACCTTCACATATCTGAAAGTCTGGAATGTAAATGAAGAACATTCACAAATTCATCTTTGAAGGGATAAAAAAAAAAAAAATCACTTGAAAGACCTGACTGAAAAAAATCTCATCACATAGGCTACCACCAAACAAATCCATGACATGGCCGCTGTGCTGTCAAGGCTAGCGACATGCTCCTTTGTCATCTATCTATTATCTAACTAGATAGCATCTAACAAGGCTAATTAGTGCTTCTGGTCGCAACTTTTGTAGTACTAGTATAGTATTTCTTTTAAATCTTTGTGATGTTAAATAGTTATCTGACCAACAAAATTAATATAGCATCCTAAGCTAATTAATCTGCCACCATGCTACCAAAAAACATCCTGCTAAGCTATCAAAGGTAGCTAAGTGCTATTATATTCGATGTTTGTTCAGTGTTGTGCTTTTTCATTTTGAGTCTGCGTGATTGTACAGTAAATACCGAACGTGCCAAGAAACACACACAGGCGTAGCCTACTACACTAGCAAGGTTAGCCACAAACTAACATAAAATAGTCTTCTAAGCTAATGGGCTAACTATGTGCTCCTTTTTGCAATTTTTGTATTGACATAAATATTTGTTATGTAATAATTAGGCTATCTGACAAACAAAACCTAGCATTCTAAGCTAACGAGGCTACCTACTGTACATCCTGACAAAGCATACCCTGCTAACTTATTGAGGATAGCCAGGTGCTATTCTTTTAAAAAAAAATTCAGTACGTTTTGTTTTTGAATGATTGTAATTGTAAATACAGAGCTAGCTAAACGCACATAGGACTAGCTCACGAGCTAACGTAAGCCTTTTAAGCTAATGGACTATATGCGCTCCAAGCTGGTTACAACTTTGTAAAGACTTGTTGCTTTTGAATTATTGTAAAAATAAAAAGACAGTGAGCCAACAAACATGTGCAATGTAGCGAAGACTCCCAAGTTAATGACGATAACAACATGATCTAAGTTGGTACGGGCACAAAACCCTCTTGGCGGTGGTATCGAATATAAAAAGGCACACGCCGTCCATCATCCTGGTGAATGGCGTCGTCACGGCAGACATTTTTTTACTGCCTCCTCAGTGTTAAATTACCAGCGTGTGAATTATTCTCGCCACCATGTTTAATGCACGACGTCATGTGCGAGTGCGGCGACACGGGAGGAAAATGATCGCGTGGGTGGGTGACGCGGCGATAAAGTGGAAGTATAAATCTACTGGCGTGCTGCTAAATCATCAGCGGCGACTGCCAATTAGCATGACACCCACCCCTCGCTAAAGAAAATATACCCTGCGGGAATCGGCAGAGGCGGCCGAATAATACACAGTGCAAGCAGAGGTGGTGAAAATGCTCAGACTTTGGATTAAAGTAGACATCGTAAAAAAAAAAAGATTCTGCTAAAAGAACAGATTCAACTCTGAGAAGATGTTTTGCCCAAGCTGCATCAAGTCATGCACATACAGTAGGCTAATAGGACATCGCTAGCCAGAGTGAATTGTGTCATTATTTTTGCAAAGCAATACAACAGCCATTTTGAGGATGGTACTTCCATCCGGATCTGTGTGCCTCGAATGAATACTCAAGTACAGATATTTGAAAATTCTACTCGGTTACTCTTTCTTCGGACCACCCGATACAAGCGGAATACTTGTTTCATTGACTTGTACTTTGTAGTTGGCTTTGAGCTCACACCGTCGGCGTCAACAAGCGACCGAGCGCGCCGGCGTTCATTCATTTGGAATGAGCGCTGGGAGGTAACGCCGGGCCGAGTGACAGCTGGCGGCAGCGGAGGAGCAGAAGGAGGCGGGAGTTTGGAGAGAGTCGAGTGGAGTTCAGCGTGAACCGAGCTGGTCCTGGCATTGGTCTAACACCCGGTCTGGCTTTGTTTTAGTAGTAACGTTGAATCTCTGAAGTCGAGGGGAGAGTTGCGTGAGAAGGTTGGTTCACAAAAGCTTCAGTTGAGGATTCTTCGCACTCTCCAGCAAGTACTCTTTAGGACTCAGCCTTGGTCTGTAAGATCTGGTCTATGTTCCTGATCTGGTCATGTTGGGTTCAGCATGAACTGAGTGGCGTATTTGGTACCATAAACTCCTTGAAAGTTTGGTTTCTCGCTCAAAGATTTCTTCTTGATCTACAGCAAGCACTCCCGACTTCATTCTTAGTCCATAGTCCTCGTTTGGTCTTGACAGTTAAGCGTCATGGTGAGTTCAATTTGACCTCATCCTTGGTCTGTGGGATCTGGTCTATGTTCCTGATCTGGTCATGTTGAGTTCAGCATGAACTGAGTGACGTATTTGGTACCATGAAGTCTTTGAAAGTTTGGTTTCTCACTCAAGGATGTCTGAAGCTTTAAAGCAAGCACTGCCAGACGTCACACTTGGTCCATGATCCTTTTTTGGTCCATCACCGTCTTCACAATAAAGACTAGAGTCCAATTTTTAAATGAGCTGGCGTAGATGCGTATGAGGAAGCCATCAGAGGTTCATATGGTCCATAGTCCTGGTCAGGTGCATTTCTGTTCTCGACAAGAGAGATTTTTGTTGAGTTGCGTTTTGAAATGGACCCACATACTGTAGTTCCACAAGAGGAAGTCATTGAAGGTTCGGTCTCTTGTGCTCTGCAGCCATTAGTCAGTGTGCCCTGTGATTGGCTGGCAACCAGTCCAGGGTGTACCCCGCCTACTGCCCAAAGCCAGCTGAGATAGGCTCCGCGGCCCTTGTGAGGAATGGATTGTCAAGAAAATGGATGGATGGATGGATTCAGCCACTAGTGACAACCCCTATCTTGTTGTGCTCCTTACTTAGTCTAATACCAGTCTTCACAAGAGTGGTCAAGATTAGTTTTTAATTTACCTGGTACTGGGAGTGAGAGGAAGTCATCTGAGATCTGGCTCCTTAGATGTCCCACATTCTCAGCCTCAGTTCTAACCACTATCCTGGTATCTGTTCCATAGTCTATAGCCAGTCTTGCCTTGTTTACGAGGACAGAGTGTTTGGTTTGAGACTCTGGTACAACAAACAGCTACCTTCGAGTCCAATAATTCACATTTTGAGATGCTTTAGGGTCAATTGTACCAACATCATCATCCCAGAACACAAAGCAACGGGTTATTATCTGCCACTAATTTGCTTGTTGCATTTGAAAATCAAAACAACTCCCGCCCTTTAAAAGCACCCCTTCCGGCACCTTTGACCCACGGTTATCTGCAGCCTGTCATCAAGCTCGGGTGGAGGCACCTCCCACTATGACGGCTGAATGCATTTGTGGTAAGTCCCTGGCAGCAGCTGTGTTGAAAATGTAAGTGTTTCAAAACCGTTGCAATGTCGCTCCTGAGAGGGGTAATGAGGGCGCTGTGGGCGAAGTGAACAAACATTCCCGGGATAATTATTCCCAAGTTAGACTCCGCCTGGGGACGCGGCGCATCTCCCGCCGCCACCGCCTCTCGAGCCGGAGGAAAACTCCGCGTTCGGCAGTCGGTCGGTATTCAGTCAAACTCTCGTGATGGGATCAGGATGTTTTTTTGTTTTTGTGCGCGTCCCATTTGTCAATCGGGGTTGATGTGCCAGCCTAAGTAAGAAACAGACCTATTTTCTTTCCTGCGTAGCTGGATTGGGAGCTTCTGAAACCTCCCTCCCGTCATCAAGCATCCCTCGGCAGCTTTAAAAGGCGAATTGTCTCGATAACCAAAAGGCAGTCGGGTTGGCGGGGGTCCGCAGTCGGTCTTTGCAAGAAGACGCTTTAGAAGAAAAAAAGCGGGATGTGACAGAATCAGACAATTATTTTCTTTCTTTCTTTGTGCCGCCAAATGTCACTGTCGCCTTCGGGACCGGGGCGGCGGCGGGGGTGGTCTTGGGGTGTCACAGTTCAGCGCACACCTGTCTCTGTTCCTTTATTCTAACCTTTTGATGTCAGGTTTGCTCGCGACGACAAAGCCAAAGCTTTTGCGTAACCCTTCAAAAGCGGATGACGCTCGCCGTCAAAGAACGAAAGCCCGCCGCCGCCCGGCGTCCGCCGACGTCGGGCCCAGTGACGAAGGGAATGTCGACTGTCTTTGAAAAGACTGTCAAATTTTTCTGTAATGCTTCAAATGTTGTCCATCGGTAGCACCTCCACAATTGTGACCCGATTGCCCCCTATCATAACGTGGCTGTCCGAGGTTGACTTCTCTAAAAATGACACCTGTGATCACTCACGATCAACCCATGCCACCCTAATGACCAAAAATGCCTGACACGAACCCCTCAAACCGCCACCGACCATCACCAAATCCCGGGCCACCCACTGACTGTCCTCGCAATTTGAAGAAATCTTCTTCCTCCTTGTACGTTTTCCTAGCAACAATCTCAGCAGCGCTTGACAGGAAGATGAATTAAAAGGACGGGAGTGAAAAGGTTTGAGGGTTGTGAGTGTTGCAGGGTTGGGGAAAGGGGCTTGGGGGGGCGGTCTAGAAAAAATAAAAAAAAACACAAGGATGGGTTGAGTTATGGTGATGCAAAGATAGGAGCTGCTTCTCTCCTGTGGAGTCGTCTCAGGAGCTGCCCTCCAGGCAACAGAGGGAGAAAAGCATGATGAATAATTAACTGCAAGAAATGTCACAAGCGGCATATACAAGTGTAATCATTCCTCTGGTGGATTTAGGGATCATATTAACATTTTATATATATATATATATATATATATATATATATATATATATATATATATTGTAGAGAATTTTTTTCCCCCTGCAATCAGAATACTATGAGAAGAAAAAGTTTTTTTTCTTGTCTAAAAACAAGAAATAAACAAGAAATAAAATAAATACATTAATTAATTAATTAATAAAGTGGAGAGCTAAATTACTAATGTTTTTTATCCCAAACTACAAACTTCTAGAGAAAGAAAAAAAAAAAAAAACTTTAAAAAAAGTCTTTTCTAGAAAAAAAATCCAAATTTTGTTAGAAATGTAGACATGTTCTTTTATTTGATTATAAAAAAAAGAGAGAAAATAGTTAAACAATACGTTATTCTCAAATTAATACAACCGTATTATTGTGCTGAAATAATTCCACACAGAAAAAAAGGCCTTTTCTGTCCTAAAAAAAAAAAAAAACTCATAACATTTTTTTTTCTCACAACATTCTTCCATTAAATATATTTTCTCAAAAATACTGTTACTTAAATTAACATGAGGACCTTTTAAAATTAACTCCAGATCTTTTTTTTTTTTTCTCTCAAAAGAAAGTTTCCCCCACCCCCTAAAAATCTATCTTCTCTTCTATTAGTGTGCGGAAGAGGAACTGATCTATTCAAAATCGTCCCTTAACTTATACTGTCTAGGCCGCCCGCCCCATGTGAGAATGTGTGGCCTGATGGTCTTAACTGGTTTTTACTGGATACGTATGTCAGAATGCAGACAGATAGAAAGGCGCCAAGCAAGGACAAATAGCAGCGACACAACGGCCTAGCTCAAGTCATCTATCAAGTCATGAAGAGCCCTAATCTAGCAATATTGTGCACCTTTCCCAGAAAGGACTTTCTTCGGGTTTGTTATTAATTCCGTTTCCACCTCAATTCCCCGCGAGAACACGCCGACGTTTGAGTCGTGTTTTCACGTTTGATTTGCCGTCGACCAACGTCCACGCTTCAACGTGTAAACTTTTCGCTTCGCCGTATTTGACGACAAAAAGGAACAAATGACAAACGAGCGTCGCCGTATTCCGAACAAGCTAAATTTGTCCCGCTTTCCTGCGCGAAAGCTCAGCTGTGGAAAATGAGTTATGGATCACGGTGACCCAGTTTAATGAGGTAATTGCAGATATACATCATCTTTTATGGACGGAACAATGCTTTGTTCCCACGTGGATGGTTTCTAAATTTAATAGCGGCCTGTTGTTTTTTTTGTTTTTTTTGGAAGGGAAGGACATGCTTTGTCTTCTCATCATGTTTAATGTAATATTTGTTTTCATGTGAAGGTTAAGGCGGCACAATTTCATCATGTTCCGTCCGTTTGTTTGACTCGAGGCCGACTGAATGAGATTTGCCTCGCGTGACATTTTTCCTTATTTTTTATTGTTACATCAGTTTCGCCGATTGACATGAATTGGGTGGAAACGGCTATCAAAATGGGGCACGCAGTAAAGTCCCCCTCGTATTTTACGTTGATAATAAGTTACTTTGGATCCTTTTTTGTGCATTTTCTTTGGAAAAGCACGATTTTCTTTTAACTCATTCACTCCCGGCCATTTTCACTGAAGCAACCCCTTTACTGGATTTTGATTGCTTTTGCAAGGCCCACAGAGTATTATATTCTATTGCTATAAAACATGGACTCGACCAAAAGAAAAATTAGCATTTCATCAGGAAAAAAAAAAGGTATATTTCTATCTGTTTCCGTTTTGCAGCAATTAGCATTAGAATATAGCTAAGTTTCATCCCAAATCTGTTTAAAACAGTGGGGAAATGTTTTTTGCTACATGGCTCTGTTTGATCTCTTATACTCTTCTGCCACCTGCTGGCTGTTTTTGTAATAACTACCATTGCTTCAAGCGTTTTCTTCAGTTCCGAGGCTGCATCAAAGCCTTCTGTATGCTCTAGCGTAAAAAAACATTAAAAAACGTATAAATACGTCTTTGGGAGCAAATGAGTTAAAGGGATTCTTGACTCATTGAACAATTTTCAGCAGTGAAAAGTTAATATTTTTGTCCAGAATGAATTTGATAACTTAATTATTTTTCATGTACAATTAATACCTTTAAAAAGTATTTTTTTTCTACTTGCTGTCGACTGATGATGACATCACCTGTGCTGAGGAAGTCGCTAACGGCCAATCATGGCTCACCTGTTTTCTGGGTTTGGTCAGTAAACTGAGCTATGATTGGTCATGACCGACTTCCTCAGCACAGTTGATGTCATCATCAGTTGACAGCAAGTAGAAAAATTATTTTTTAAAGGTAATAATTGTACATGAAAAATAATGAAGTTACCACAATAATTATAGACAAAATATATATATATATTTTTTTACAGATGAAAATGGTTCAATTAGTCAAGTATTCATTTAAGATATATTCCAAGATTTATTTTGAGGGGGCGGGGGGGGGTCTGAGATATTCTCATGAGAAAAAAGTTGTGATTTTGAGAAAGAAAGAAAAAAGTTGTGTTTTTCAATATTTTTGCTTTTAATCTAAGCAAATCTTAGTTGGTTTTTTTTGAGTGACAGTTTTAAAAAAGTGAAGAAAAAAATAAATAAATAATGCAGCTGAAAAAAATTACAATACGTAAAATTAAAAAAATAATATTTAATATTATGTATTTTTCACCAAAAAAGGGGAAAAAAATAAAATTGCATATTTTCAAGAAAAGAATGTATTTCTTTCAAACACAAATTCTTGGAAGATGTTTTACTTTTTTAATTCCATGAAAATGATTTTTGAAAAGCACGTTGTAATGTTTTCTTTAGATTTTTTTTTTTTTTTTTTTAACTGGATAATGTTGAAGTTGGTATTTTTGATTAAACCTAAAAAAAATTCTTTTGCACAAACAAAAAAGTGCATATCTTCATAAAGTAAAAATGCATATTTGTGAGGATGTTTTTATTACAAAAATTATGTTCAGAATAAACTTGTTGCTGTGTAAAAAAAAAAAAAAAAAAAAATGTTTTTATGTATTTATTTGATGATTTTTTTTTTTTTTTTTTAGTTCAATATTTTTTTTCCCAGATTTCCAGGGACAAAATGATTTTTTTTTTTATTATTCAGTGTGGCACATGTGGTTGTTTGCAGCTGTGTATTGTTTTAAGTCAACATATCGGCATTCTGTATTTCTTTCATTATAATCACGGGGTGATTTGCGATCGCCGGCTCCCTGTGATCGTTCCCGCTCAACACAAATTCAAATCACGCGTGGCAAGTCGAAATCTCGGGGACGCACCAGCGAGGCGACACATTTTGAATCTATGATAAGAAAACAAAACAAAAAAAAAAAAACAAATAAAAGCCACATTGACAGAAATAGTTTGCATGTTGTTCCCCTTTGAAAAAGAGCGCCTTGTCGCTCCGTCACCTCCGGGAGCGCCCCCCTGTGGAGTCGTTTGACAAACTTCAAAAGACTTTGGGCCGTTCTCTGTTTCGGAAGGCGAGAAAAAAAAAAAAAAAAAAAAAAAACAGAAAACAGAAAATAATAATCTAGATGCGCACGCACGCACGCACGCACGCACGCGCGAGCGCAACTATTTATAAGACTGCGAGAGTGTATTTACATAACTTTAATTCCGTCTCTAATTAAAGCCCCGGAGAATCCCGGCTCCGCTCTAATTTGGAATAATTAAAGAGCAACACAAGCGAAGTGGCGGCAGACGCGTCTCAGCGTCGGAATGTAAATGCTCAGGTGTAGCCGTGCTGTTAATTAAATGCTTTTGTTTCCAAACGGGCGCTCGCCGCCACACGGAACATTTGCAGGTATTTTGCTCGCCGAATGAACGCGGCGGAAGCTGATTGCCCCGCCGGGGGACGACTCCGAGACGGGCTGTTTAGCAACGCCTCGCAACGGGAAGTCACAAACAGAAAAGAAGTCGAAGCCACGCGACCCTTGTGACCTTCATGCTAATTAGCGCTGGATGCAAAAACATACGAGGAGAAATTTGCAGACGTCAAATCTCTGTGGTTAATTTGTCCGTCGGATTGGCTCGCGGACAGATCAAAAAAACGGAAAGAGACTCGTACATGTTCCTGGGGCGGTCGGAACTGATGATTGTTGTTCACACTTGAGCAAAAAACAAAAAACGGCACAGATGAGAGCTTGATTGAAAGTGGCTAAAACCGTCAACCACCACCTGCACTTTCTAACGTGTGATTGGTTTGGGTCGAGTACTACTGGATAGCCAAGCAGGGAGCAAAATTAGACAAAATGTTTGTTGCTTTAAGGTTTTTTTGTTTTTTTTTGTTTTTTTAAATTAGTTTTTTTTTTTGTGGTGTTGGGAAAACTTAAGAACAATTAATATTTTTCAAGTCCTGCTTGATTCTTATGAGTTGGGAGATTTTTTTTCAGGAAAAAAAAGATATTTTGGACACGAAAAGTAAATCTTACAAAATAAAGATAGAAATGGAAATATAAGTAACAATATTTTTGAGAAAATGTATTTTTTGGCGGAATGTTATGAGAATAAAAAATTGAAAATTGTTATGAGTTTTTTTATGACAAAAAAAAAAAATTTCTGTGTGGAATTATTTCAACTAATTAATTTATCTCACGATAATATTATTTTGTTGGTGTTAATTTGAGAATAACATTGTATTGTTTCAATATTTTCTCTTTTTTAGAATTAAATTGTCTATTATAAAAGAACAAGTTTACATTTGTGATAAAATCTGGATTTTTTTCTAGAAAAGGTTTTTTTCTCTCTCTAGAAAAGTTTGTAGTTTTGGAGAAAGCTTTAGTAATTTAGCCCTCCAAACCTTTAATTTATTAATTTATTTATTTTATTTATTTATTTTTTACTTATTTTTAGTCGTGAAAAAAAAAGTTTTTTTTTTTTTTTTATTATTCTGGTTGGGGGGTAAAAAAAAAAAATCTCTGAAAAGTTTTATTTTTGGGTACAAAATAGTAGCCTAATCTAAAGGTTTTATTTCATCTCGAAGAATTTTTTTTTTTTTAGGTTGAATTTCATGTTAGAAATTTTTTTGTGGCGCTGGAACAGATTAACGGCATTTGCATTCATTTCAATTCGGAAAGATGATTTGAGATGGGAGTGTTTGGAAACAAGGCATTCTGGTACAATATTTTCAAAAGTGTCATCATTGCTAAACGTCGTCGCAGCACCTTGCAACGTTTGACCTGTCGAGGCGGCGCGAATACCACCAAAAAAAAAAAAAAGTGGTCTCGCTTCGTTCGACATCTTGTGTCAGATTCACACCTCCAACTCTTGAAACCACCTGGCAAGAGAGCGGATTTGTCTCCTCTGGGCCTCAGCGTTCGTCTCCCGCCGTCGGCTGTCGCGTTTGTGGGGCCTGCCACTCGTCTTTGATCAAACCGGGGGAGGCGAACCTGCCCGGGAAGCGGCGCTCCCACTCAGCGGGCGCTCCAGAAGGAAAGCGTCGAGCTTTTATCGCTTCTCGGTCTCGACATGCTTCCATTTCACGACCGAGCAACAATTAAAATGGTTTGACATGCGAAAGTCAAGTCGAAGCTGATGGTCGTTTTATTTTTTATATATATATATTTTTCCCCCCTCCACCAGTGAGACTTGTCAGAGAAAATGCAAGCTTACCTGACTTGGCAGCTGCCTCCGCCCACAACAAATGTAAAAGCAACAGCAGCGTTTATCAAGTCAAAACAAACTAAACGTCTCAGATATCAACGGAAAAAAATGTTTTCAGAGCAAAAATTGCATTCCAAAAAAAAAAACTGCTTTAAAATAATTTGAATTAAAAAAAGGATTTTTGAAAAAATGGATATTTGCAAGGAAAAAATATTCAGTTTTATGCAAATAATTTTCCTTTAAAATTATATTTTTTTTTAAGTTGGATTTTTTTTATTTTTTTTTAGAGTAACTTTTTTTTTTTTTCATCAAATAAAAATTGCATTGCCATCCAAGCTTTGACTACCTCCAGGCAGCACAAATTACATCGATAAGACATACAGTAAATCTAACTGTCATAAAAAATAAAAAATACAAAAAAATCTGTCATCCATATAGCATGCAATTAAATTAACATGGGCCCTGAAATTGAACCCTGCGGAACACCATACAAGATTGGGACAGTACGGGACTTTTTGTGTTTCCTGCCCGCAAAGTAGGATCTAAACCGTTCTAGAGTGTTCCCACTCGTGCTCACCTGGTGCTGCAAACGAGCCAACAGAATACTGCGGTCCACCCTGAATGCTGCAGTCAGGTGCAACAGAACAGGAAGCGCACAGTCTCCAGCGTCGTTAGGCAGGAGGATGTCATTAAAAACTCATAACAGGGCTGAATCTGGCTATGCAGCATCTTAAAACCAGACTGAAAAATCTCCATGATGTTATGTTCATCCAAAAAAAAAAAAAAAAAAAAGTATCGATCCTATATGAACCTGATGTGACTTTTCCCCACTCCAGGGTTGAAGCAGATCCACGCGCTGTCCATCCAGGGCAATTACGAGCTCCGCATCGACCTGGAGGACTTTGAGAACGGCACGGCGTACGCCCAGTACGGCACCTTCGGCGTGGGCCTCTTCTCGGTGGACCCGGATGACGACGGATACCCGCTGACGGTGGGAGACTACTCGGGCAACGCAGGTAACTATTTTTTTTTTTTTTTTGGGGGGGGGGGGGGGGGTCCGGTGCAACCGGGAAAGATGTCAAGATGTCCGTTTGCGAAATCAGCCGCGGCGTGCGTTGCGTCAGGTGAAGCGCCGACGGGAGGCAGCTCGCCCGTCATCCTGATGAAATTACAGGAGATTAATTGAGCCGCAGCATAAACAAAAGCCCGAGGTGGGGGAGACGGTGTGGTGGGGGGGTTGGGGACAAAAAGCAATTTGCCAAACCTTTCGGGAGCATCGCTCTGCCCGGAGAGAATGGGGACAGATGTGAGCGATGGAAACGACGGGGCCGCGTGATGGAACGATTGCAACGGAAAGCTTGCTTGAGATCAGCGCACACACACAACATGACTAAATAGATTACAAAATTAATAAAAATAAAAAGAAATGAAAGGAATAGTCTCCTTTAAAGAAGAAAAACAGATTCCATTTCAATGCTTTATTTGATTCTTCCTCATTCCAAACACTATAAGGTCAGAGTGGGAAGGAAGGAAGTTGGGAGGGAATGAGGGATAGATGGAAACAAAAAGGGATGTACGAAGGAAAGGAAGGAAGAAACGAGTGACAGAGGGAAGAAGAAAAGTAAGAAAGGAGGGACAGAGAGAAGGAATGAAGTAGGAAAAGAACATAGGGAAGGAAGAAAGAAGGGAAAGATGGATGGAAGGAAAGAAAGAGGGAAGGAATGAACAAAGGAATGAGTGATGGAGGGAAAGAAGCAAAGAAGGATGCGAAAGAAGGAAGAAATATCTAATGGAGCGAATGAAGGAAGGAAGAAGGTGCGGAGGGAAGGAACGAAGGAAGGATGGATGATGAAAAAAGGAAGAGAGGGAAAGAAGAGAGTAAGAAGAAGGGATGAGGGAGGGAAGGAAGTCGGGAAGTTGGAAGGAAGGAAGGAAGATAGGAAGCAAGGAACAAACATTGGAAAGAAGGAAGGAAGGAAGGAACAGAGGAAGGAAGAAACAGAGGAAGGAAGAAAGGAAAGAAGGAAGAAAGGAAGGAAGGAAGGGAGGAAGGTTAGGAAGGAAGGAAAGAAGGAAGGAAGAAACGAACGAACGAACATAGGAAGGAAGGAAGGAAGCAAGGAAGGAACATTGGAACAAAGAAAAGAAGGAAAGGTGTGGCAGAGGGAAGGAGGGAGGTAAGGTAGGAAGGAATCTAGTAGGGAAGGTACAAAAGAGGGAAGGCAGAAAGTAGGTAAGTGGGATGGAAAGAAGAAAAACGAAGGAAAGGAAGGAAGGAACAAAAGCGAAGATAGAGGGAGGGAAGGAATGAAGGAAATCCTCCCCAAATGTGACATCTCATGACGGTGATTTGTGTTTACCGCCTCCCGCCCCCTCCATTTTGTGGTTCCTTCCTTCGGCCCCGCCCCCTCCTCCACCCCGCTGCAGGCGACTCCCTCCTGAAGCACAACGGCATGAAGTTCACCACCAAGGACCGCGACAACGACCACTCGGAGAACAACTGCGCCTCGTTCTACCACGGAGCCTGGTGGTACCGCAACTGCCACACGTCCAACCTGAACGGGCAGTACCTGCGCGGCCAGCACACGTCCTACGCCGACGGCGTCGAGTGGTCGGCCTGGACCGGCTGGCAGTACTCGCTCAAGTTCTCCGAGATGAAGATCCGGCCCACCCGCGACCCGGACAGCAAATGAGGACCTCCCTTCCCGTTTTTTTTTGTTTGACACTTTCTGCTGTCTCCGCCCCTTTTTGTTGCTTCTTTCGTCGGGAAAGGAAACCTATGTTTTCTTTGTTTTTTTTTGTTTTTTTTGTGGAACCTGCGAGGACCAAACAGGAAGTAGAGGAGGAGACAACAGAGGGCGCCATTCCTCTGACCCGGGCCAAAAAAAAAAAAAAAAAAGTTCTTCAATTCAGTCATCTGTTTTTGTTTTGTTTTGTTTTGTTGTTTTTTTTTGTTTTTTTTTAGATTTTGTTCTGTACTTTGATGCAAATGTGACAAAAAGCACCATATAAATATATATATATATATATAAATAAATCTATATATATATACATACAAAGAAAAATAATGTTACAGAGACAAAGAGTGCAATTTCCGATTTGTACGTCAACTTATTTTCATTGGTGAAATCTTTCTCATTTCTACGAAGGAGTGCGTCAGGTCCACATTGGAGGGGTAATTTTTTTTAAATATTTTGACACACGCGCACACACACCCTTTGTTTTTTTTTGGTTTGTTTGTTATTTTTATGTTTGTTTTTTTCGCATATAAGCTCATTTAAAAAAAAACAGCTCTAATCTTGTCATTATTTTTTTTTTTTGTCACCTATTTTTCTTGGAAAAAATCTTCTTTAATTCCATAGAATTATATCAAATTTTTTTAATTTTTGCTAAAAATAAAACATTAATTTTCTGCTAACACAACACTAAACAAACACAACAAAAAAGTTACTATATTTTCCAAAAGAGCGCTTTAATAATGTATTGACTAACCACTTTAATGCAGCTTGAATGTTTTATTTTGCTTATTTTTTCCAGAAAAAAAAATCTTTTTTGCAATATTTCATCATGAAAATTGTTTTTTTCTCATAATTGTACCCCAACCGGCCTGCCTAAGGGTTAAGCATAAGATCAAGATGACATTCAAACAAACTTTGTGAAAAATTGTCACAAAAAAAAATGAATTGACTTTTGCAGTTTTTCCTTTGTTGTGAAATTGAAATATTGTAAAACTGTTAACTGTTATGCCAGTAAGTCATTTTATTGCTTAAAATAATTTTCAATTCAGCGGTTATCTGAATTTTATTCTGCCAACTCGACTAAGTGCAATTTCTGGAGAAATTGCGTGGGAATGCTGAAAGCTGAATGTGCAAATACTGTAAGTAATGTGAAATCAGACAATATATAGGAGGTGTGAATTTTTGAAACTAGTTGAAATTTGAACAATTGGAAGTATTATGTGAGAGTTGTTACGCGGCAAAAAAGTGTGGAGAACCAAAAATCACAATAACATATGATGCTGATTCTGATAATTGTGGGAATGCTGAAGCATTCCCACAATTATCAGAATCAGCATCGGTCACAAAGATCCATCAGGCCCTACTCATTTCCCTCTATGAAATTAATGTTAGCTTCTCACATATTTTCTTAGAAAAACAATCAAACTTTAATGAGAGAGTTTGTTTTTATGCAAAAAGTGTTAATTCTCCACAATTGCATTTTTATTACCCCTCCAGTGTGGTGCTTTCCCTCCTTCCTCCCTTTCTTTGGATGTACTGAAAGCTTTAAAAAAAAAAAAAAAAAAAAAAAAAAAAAAAAAATGTAAATTTGACTGTACAGCGTGTATGACTTTTAGAGCATGTCCGGTTTTTCTTACGATGCCTAAAAAAAAAAGGAAAAAGCAGAACTGAAGCACATGCAAAAAAAAATGAAAGAAAAAGAAAACCCAGTGAAAATGTACAAGGCGGACATTCCAACCATCAACTTGTCGGAGAGACTCTCAGCATTTGCCGGACTCCTTCTGGTGGCGAGCTGGAGTATTGCACAGAGCGTGACGCCCGGCGGAACCTCGGACCGCCGTGCGCCCCCCTAAAGCACATGTCCCAAATGAACTCTCTCGCGCGCACGCAGATCCCGCCGATGTTTTTTTTTGAACGTCGCCTTGCGTGAGGACGCGACAAACAAGCCGTACAAAACCGCTGGAGAGGCAGCGGCCGGACCGAGTGTGACCACGCGTGCAAATGCAAATACACGCGTGTGCACGTGTGGGCAATGTGCGCACGTGTACAAAACAAAAGGACGAGCAAGAGGGGAAGAGAGAGAGAGGCCAGTTCCACACGTAGAAGAGGGTATTTTTTATTTATATATATTTTCTAGAACGCAAGGGCCTAAAATGCACAATTTGCTTTTCAACCAATCAGAAACGAGAAGAAAATCGCTTCTGGAAAAGGCGCAAAAACGAAATATGTACACTAACGTTACAGAAATTTCTGATTCTAATCCTTGTGCTAATGCAATTTTACAATTGTCGTGATTGAATGAATTTGAAATGGATTATTAATTTTATTAGTGCTAGTCATGTGTTCGGTGTTCAGCTCAATTTATTTATTTATTTATTTTGTTATGTCCAGGAAAATTAGCTATTGCCCTTTTTACTTGATAAAGTAGTAGTAGTGGTAGTAGTAACTAGAGCTGCGAGCAGGTCTAAAACATGTGGAAGCAGTTTGTTTTTTTGTTTTTTTTGGACAGTTTTTTTTCTTATTGTTGTTTTTAATAGTGATTTTTGTTTTTCTTAATAAGCCTGAACAGTATTTTCATTTTTTCTTTTTAATTCAAAGTAAAAATAAATATATTTTTCTTGTTTTTTAGTTAAATATCAAATTAAAAATTGCTCAATTTTGATCTAAATGTTTTCATCGGACAGAAAGACGATCAATTATTATTATTATTATTATTATTATTATTTTCATTATTATTATTACTATTATTATTATTGTTGCACATTGATTTTTTTTTCTCCATCAAGATTTCCAGAACTCTTTGACCTAATATTTCAATTTGACTGAATAAACGCCCAAAATTAAAATTAAAATAATGAAATAAAGAAATGAAAAATACCCGCATGTGCGTGTGGACGTGTCCTCAGCGCGAGTCCAAGTCACATGATGCTTGTGTATGAACCCCCCCCCCACCTAAACCCCGCCCCAAACGGACCCTTTGCTGCTCTTTGTGTTGACCGACGGACGGATTTCACGCATTGTTCTAGACGGAGCTTTTACTTATCGTGATCGTGAACCCAATGGAGTGGACGCCGCCTACTGGTACTGTGTTGAACTGCGCTTGCACCCCGCCCCCGCCGCCCCCGCCTCCAACCACACCGCCACGTTGTGCTTATTGTATACGTTGCTGCTTTGTTCAATAAATGTTGGAGCCGAGCGTCACCTGAAATCCGCCCACCCTCGTTGCCCACCCACCTTTTTTTGTTTTGTTTGGTTTTGTTGTTGTTTTAAGGCGACGTAAAAAGAATAAAACCAGAATGCATCTGCTGTCTGTCTTCCCCTGAGGCCCATTTAGTCGGAAAGCTCCCAAAACTTCCACAAGCTTCAATAATATTTCCCCACACCTTACAAAACTTGCCCAATCCTTGACCAAAAGGCCCTAAAAGTTCTCAGAACATTCCTGAAACAACCCCAACCATTCAAAAATATCGATAAAGCTTCCCAAAAGTTCCTCAAAGCTTCATAAAACATCCCCACGCGCTTGCCCAAACGGTCCTCAAACCTTCCCAAACATTCCTACACATGCCCAAGAGGTCCTCAAGCCTACCCAAAACTCTCACATACTTGCCCCAAAGGTACTTTAACCTTCATGAAACATTCACATAGTCGCCCAAAAGGTTCGTAAACTTTCCTAAAAATGTCCCCATTGCTTCCCAAAACATTCTCACACCAGCTAAAAAGTTCTCAAACTCCAAAACATCCACATACTTACTTGCCCAAAAGGTCCTCAAACCTTCATAAAACGTTCCCATACTTGCCCAAATGTACCTCAAACATTCCCACACATGCCCAAAAGGACCTCAGAGCTTCCTAAAACATTCCCACATGCCCCAAACGTCCTCAAACCTTCTTAAAAGGTCCCCATAGCTTCCCAAAACATTCTCAAACATGCCCAAAAGGTCATTTGACCTTCTCAAAACATGTCCACACTTAGCCAAAAGGTCTACAAAAGTTGCCCAAAACGTCCTCAAACCTTCCCAAAACAATTCTACACTTGCCCAAAAGGTCCTCAAACCTTCCTAAAAATGTCCCCATTGCTTCCCAAAACATTCTCACACTAGCTAAAAAGTCCTCAAAGCCCAAACATTCACATACTTACCCAAAAGGTCCTCAAACCTTCACAAAATATTCCCATATTTACCCCCAAAAGTCCTCAAACCTTCCTAAAAGTTCCCCAGAGCTTTCCAAAACATTCTCAAAGTTGCCCAAAAGGAACCTTGACCTTCTCAAAACATTTCCACACTTAGCCAAAAGTCTACAAAGGCTGCCCAAAACAATTCCACTCTTGCCCTAAAGGTCCTCAAACCTTCCCAAAAATAATTCCCACGTATGCTCAAAAATTTTCCACAGCCTACACCTTTCAAGTGTTCACCAAACTTTACTAACACATTCCCACACTTCCCCAAAACGTCATCAAAATTTTGTGAAATGTCTCAACACCGTTCTTAAACTTCCCCAAAACTCCCGAAGCCTTGAATAAAATATCCTCAAATTGCGCCAAAGTTTTCCTAAAACGTCTCCATAGCTTCCCTAAACATCCCCTAAACTGCCCAAACAGCAGCACTAAACCTTTTTAATTTCCCCGTGAAGTGCTAGCGAACTGTTTTATTTTCATTCTTTTTCTTTTTTTCTTTTTTCGAGGGGCTGGATTGTCGTTTCCGTGTTTTATTGTTCTTGTCCGCATTGAATAAACGTTCACATTTTATAAATGGAGGCGAGGGGATCCTCAAGTGTGTCTTCCTTTGCTCTGGAAACGCTCAATCGGGACGAGCATTTGATCTTTTTCCTTGATTAAAAAAATGGATTTTTCTTTTTAATTCAGCCAACTGACGACAGTTTCGCTTAGCGGCATGAAATTTGCTGAACGCGTCTATCACGAGCAGACCCACAAAAAAAAAAAAAAAAAAAAAGGTCCAAAGACGCAATGCCTGAAAAGGCAAAGGAAGGCGGCCATTTTGGGGGTCATCTCAAGGAACCCATTAGTACCATAAATCTTTTTTTCCCCCTTCCAACCGAATGTTTCCAATCTGTAATACAGAGACCATATTAAAAACATTTTCAAAAATGTATTGAAAATACTTAACCCCTTAAAACGCGCTTTTTAAATAGACAGTCAAACCTCGGTTTTCGAACATAATCCGTTCCAGAAGGCTGTTCTAAAAGTGATTTGTTCGAAATCCGAAACAGTGTTTCCCATTATAATTAATGTAAATAATTTTAATCCGTTCCAAGTCTTTATTTTTTTTTTTTTTTACTATTTTACACCATAAACTGCACTGTATACTGTTTACCATAAATAGAAAAGGGTAGAAACAGACACTGTTTTATTTAGATATCCTATCTAAAATGAAGAAAAAACAAACAAAATGCAAACATTTCTTTTTTTAAATTCAATAGTTCTGCGCACTACTTTCCTCTGAAACTAACTAAACTAAAACTAAGCATTTATTAAAGAACTGTCTAAAACTAATAAAAAACTAACAGAACCACCCTGAAAAATAATGAAAACTAACTCAAAAAAACTCAAAACAAAATAAAAACTAAAATAAAAAATTCCGAAACTATAATAACCCTACTGCCATATTACAAATAAATTGGTTTATATACTGTAGCATTTTTTTTTCGAAAAATGCAAAAGCACAAATAAATTATTATTTGTACAATTTTTAGGGCTAAACACAATTTCTCTTCGTAACATTATGTGGCCCTTGCGTCCTTCTGATTTTCTGTATGTGGCCCTCAAATGAAAACGTTTGTTCACCCCTGCCTTACAATTTCATCAAACAGAAGTCTTCTACCTTACTGCTAATATATCATGCAAAATACTAAAGAAATTCGGGTAATTATTAAACCTTTGAACAAGTGCCGTTGTAACACGTGGCAACTGATTTCATCAGCCAAACCCTTCAATTGGAGTCCTTCAGCAAACTTCATCGTTTTTGACATGCACGCCAAAGCAGCAGCTTTTTTTTTTTTTTTTTATTTGCACACCCAACGGTAATAAATACTTAAAAGCGGGGCCACATTGACAAAAATCCAAGCCCGCCTGCATTTAATTCAAGCGGGGCCTTCTGATGCCATCAAACTTTGATGATAACAAATGTTCTCACAATTCCGTTTTACATTCCAATCTCGGCTGGAAGCTTCTTCTTGTAATATGCCCCCCACCCCACCCCCCCCTCTCTTTCCTTTGGGTGTTCGAGCAGGCGAACCATGGCAACAACTGCGAGTCGCCTTATCAGTGTCAGAGCCACCGGGTAGAGACTCTATCAGATCTAGCGCGGCGACAAAACGGACGGAATTTACCGCTCGGATGCGCCGATACGACGATAGCGAGCGTCGTCGTCGCTGCTGCATCTTAATCCAGCCGGCAAACGCTGAACGATACAAGACGGGAATGCTAATGATAATAAAAAATAAAAATAAAAAACGGCGAGGAGAAGCTGCTTCCCAATCGGGACCATCCGAGGGAGCTGGGCGGGGCCGACGCGGTCTGACGAGTCCCTGATTTTGTTGGGAACCCAACGTGGCGGCAAATGGATATACTTCCACCACAGAATACAAAACAGACACTTCTTCTGTTCATAATAAGAAAGAATCTCAGTGCTCAAAGGATTTTTGTTTTTTTCACCAGAACCCAACAACAGGTTGGCGAGTCTAAAAAATTTACTTCTGTTTCCGATTTACAGCAATTGGCATTAGAATATAGCTAAGTTTCATTATTATTAACAATTCTGTTTAAAACAGTGGGGAAAAGAGCTTTTTGCAAGATGGCCCTGGTTGATCTCTTATACTCTGCTGCCACCTGCTGGCCGTTTTTGTAATACAACCATTGCTTCAAGCATTCTCTTCAGTTCAGAGGCTGCATCAAAGCCTTCTGTATGCTCTAGCATAAAAAACATTTAAAAAATGGATAAATACGTCTTTGGAAGCAAATGAGTTAATTTTGGCATATACATGGATCATATGTACAGTAGATCCATTGGGTTTTGGATTTTCGTCATTACATATTGGTGGGGCATGGCATAAAAAAAAAAAATGGTTAGACGACACACTATAAAAAAAAACACAAAACTTACCAAATCACAAGTTCAGAACCAGATCAAAATATTCCTCTTATGAACACAACTTTGGAATTTGGTAGACCTGATAGAATTTTATGTTATTAGACCCACAAAAATTCTTGAGAATCCATTTCCTGAAAAGACACAGGTTATCTGAAAGTTGGCTTTGAAATCACCATTTTACGATCATTTCGGTCATTTTTTTGTCAGATTTTTTTTCTGATTCTACCAAATTTAAATCGCAAACTCGATTGTTGGTTAATACTAAATGTATATCAAATAAATTTCCCCCAAAAATGCGACTTATATGTTTTTTCCTTCTTAATTATGCATTTTTTGGCTGGTGCGATTTATAATCCGGAGCGATGTATAATCCGAAAAATACGGTACTACCATGAATATCGTGAGCTAATTTAATATAGCCGCTAGTCGCTAGTTAGAACCAATTGTAGGCCACTCCAGTCACACATTCAACGTCACAGATACTACAGAGATCGGAATCAGGTTTTAATTTATTCCGATTTCCAGGTCCTCTTCCCACCCTTGTCGCAGCCGCTTTATACATCCCGACGACGGCGCGCTGCGAAGAGGCCGGCTCGTCCGGGTGGGCGACGGGTCTGGTGCCTCGAGACGGTAAGGCAAGCCGTCATCCAGATGTTGTACGCCGCGACTTTGAGCCCGCCAGTGGAGCAAAGCGGCGGTAGTGACCTTGCAGGACTAAATACCTGGCAGACGGAGATAACCGGAGAAGCCCGCAGGGACGAGAGGCGAATGTCAGGTCGACATCTCTCCCCGGGAGTGTCAAAAGTGCTTTCTTATTGCTCACCTGCAAGCCGCCGCGGCACGCCAGGCCCAAATTGACTTTGAACTCTGGCGCAATTCCGCAACGTCGATTAAATTACGTGCGTGATGACCGTGACGAACGGGAGAAACAGTAAGAGGTTTTTTTTTTTGTTTTGTTTTGGTTCTTATAAGCTGTTTCTTTTACTGTCTGTAGAGACATTTGCTTTTTTTTTCGACACACTGGCCTTCATTTTCTGCAAGGAGAAGCCATCCTAGTTACAACGCCGCTTGCTGGTTGTCATGGTAACAGCAAACCGCCGCATATTTGCGATTTGGTGCTCGCAAAAGCCACGTATTCGCGTAAATATTGTGTTGCCACCATTTTGTGATAACTTGGTTACCAAGGAACTATTTTGAAGTGATTTGATCGGCTTCATTCAGATAAAAGTAGTGTTCTGACGCAGAGCTTCATTTCTTGGCTGCCATCTTGTGGCATACTAGGAAGGATGAAAATATGTCGAAGTGAGTCAAGGGGCTTCATTTAGACAAAAGTAGTGCTTTGGTGTATCATCTTGCTAATAAAGAGTTATGTTGAGGTGAGTTGTGGGACTTAAGTAGTGCTTGGCTGCCATCTTGTGGCATGTTTATCAATGAACTAATTTGAAGTTGAGGAGGAAAAAAAAGGAAGGGACCCGACATTGAACCTTGTGGGACTCCACACCGCAAATGCAAGGAACAGCTGAACGTTTCACGTAATGTGTTCGTGAAAACATCAGGGGTGGGAGTCTTTGACTGTCTCATGATTCGATTCGATTCCGATTTTTGGGTCAGAATTGATTTTCGATTCAAAATGATTTTATTGACAACGATTTCTGCTTCATTTTACAGATGAGCAAATAATTGTCATGATCTACTCCAGCCTAACGCTAATGCTAATTAGCGCGCTACTCGCGGCACTTTCATTCCCTCAAAAGAACGGCTATTCATACAAAACGCTTCAGGAATGTACACAGAGAAGCATCTTAACATTACTCATCGGCATATGCTCTTTCTATGCTGAAAAAGAAAAAAAAAATCAACTTTTATTGACATAAATTGATCGTGACTTTTTCCTTCTACTCTCTAATGTGGCTACAACTTAACTGCCAAATCGGGTACAACATGAACAGCGTTCCCAGTACACAAACAAGGGCAAGACAGGATAAAATAATGTAAATAAAATCGATCTTAGGACATTTAAGATCGATTCTGAATTGTACTAAATGAGAATCCCGATTTCTTTTTAGCACACCCCGAGAGCATGTCACAGACATGTTATTCAAACATCAGGTTTAAATTGTGGAAATCAATGTCTCCGCACCCAGCAGTCGGACACACAACGTACACATATACGCTTTCAAGAAATGATGGTAACCGGAGTTGCCATCATATGCAGCGTCAGCAACACTAACGGCGCGTGAATAAATGATGAAGGAAGGGACGCGTTTAGCAGCTCGGCACGTTTTCTTTGCAATTTATTTACTCCGATTGTACGTTGCGCGGCGAAGGCAATGCAAATGATGGGGGAGGAGAGTCGTAATCGGCAGCCGAGACCAATAATATCTCAATGGATTCGTGGGGGGGGCACTTCATCGTTTTCTCTGCTTGGAAAGTGCTGTTAATGGGCAACGTCGGAATGGCGGCATATATATTGTTTCAGGCGCAATAGTTGAGGAGACGGCGGTCCATGAAAGACAAATTGAGGATCATGTGAATAAAGGAAGTCACATGACGAGCTAGTTGCAAATCAAATTAAATGCGGGATTACATGTTCATATTGATAATCTCTTATTTTATTGCTTTATTGTTAGTGTGTCAAATGGCCAATGTGAGCCCAAAATGGCCACTTTAAAACAAAATGGAAGACTTCCTATGACATTTTAGGCAAAAAAAAAAACAAAAAAAAGAAGTTGTGACAATAATATGTTCTATGCAGCCCCACTTAGTCTAAATATGGTAATCTGGTTAATATTGCGTTAATGGGAAATGAGTGCAGCAGCAAAATTCAGCAGTTTTTATCAGTATCAGAAGGCGGCCATTTTGCCACTTGCTGTCGAGTGAAAATGACGTCACAGTTGCTCAGTTCTCAGGTAATAACCAATCACAGCGCAGCTTCAGAAAATAGGTGAGCTGTGATTGGTTTTTGCTTGAGCCCTGCGCAACTGTGATGTCATCTTCAGTCGACAGCAAGTGGCAAAATGGCCGCCCCTTTTGAGATGGGTATCTAACCCGAACCCTAACCCCCCTGAGACAGATATCAGGGGGCGGCCATTTTGCCACTTGCTGTCGACTGAAGATGACATCACAGTTGCTCAGGGCTCGGGCAACGGCCAATCACAGCTCACCTGTTTTCTGAAGCTGAGCTGTGATTGGTTGTTACCTGAGCCCTAAGCAACTGTGATGTCATTTTTAGGTGACAGCAAGTGGCAAAATGGCCGCCCCCTGAGATGGATAAAAAACGTCTGGATTGTGCTTCATAACTCATATTCCACACATGTTAATCAGAATGTAATTTTTAGACTAGTGAGGTCACAAATAACATATTATTGTCAAGAAATGTTAAAGGTCAGATTCCACTTCCACCACCTCCAGATTTTTTTTTGTTGGTCTACTTGTGATTTCCCAAAATGACGCCGCTTTTGTGGTTTTATTGCAAGTCATAAAACCTTGTTGCCGTTTTCCACCAACAAGACAAAAACACAATTTAGCCATTTAACGTTGCCCTTACGTGTACTTTTCTGTAAGTGGCTCAAATTCGGTAGCAAAATCAGACAAAATCTCGACGACACCCAAAAACAACCCAAATGACCCTAAAATGTCCACTTTAAACCTAAATGGGAGACTTCCTGTGTCTTTTTGGACATTGCTCCTCGAGACTTTTTTGTGGGTCTACTTGTGGTAGACGTATTCTCCAAATTTCATGTTGCTGAGTGAAACAGCCGTCGGGGGCTGAATTTAAAAAAAAAAAATAACGAGCATTTGGCCTTTTTATGGCAAGTAATCAAATTAAAGTCAAACTTTCTCTGACCTGATGGAACGGAGGCGTTTGATTTTTTACGTTTGAAGTCATCACATTGTGCTTAGCTGGAAAAATTGAACGTCGTTTTATTTGTGGCGAAAACTGGAAAGTAACATTTTAGCGTCATCAAATTGCATCTCACCTTAATTGCTTGCTTGTTTTGGATGCGCACGGATTCAAGTTGGTGTCTGTTTACACATCAATGACATTTCTACAAAAAAAAAAAAAACAAATACAAAAGGTCATTGCGCGAGCTCTACCGATATTCTTCCTTTTTTTTGTAGAAAGATACGACACAGTCACAGATTTGTGAGATGACTTTGAATTAAACGTGCATTTTCTTGGCACTATCTTAAGCAAGCTCGGGGACGGGCGAGCAATTCCCCCCTCTGCAAGATTGCCGAGCGAGACAGACGAGCGGGACAAAAAAGCTGCATAAGATCAATACGCCGAGAGCCGGCGTGAAGATTGCAATCGCTACGTTTTGCAGCTTCTATGTTATCGCGGATGAAGTTACACAAAGCCTTCTGCTTTTTTTTTTTTTTTTACACAGATATGTAATATACAACCACCATCTTATAATGATATATCCTCGCGCGTTGTTTTCCACTGCGGATGAAAGTGAAACGCGTCGAGATTTGGAAAAAAACAAAACAAAACAAAGAGTTTAGCTAATTAGCAACGCCGTGACAAAGTGTGCATTCGGGGCTGTTTTTATACGTTTGTTCAGTTTTGTTTTGAGGGGGAGGAAGGTTGAAAGTGGAGGTGCGTTTGAACGAACGGGAGAAAGTCCTCAGGCGGCGGAGTTTGGTTGAGGCAATAAAGGAGGAAATCTAATATGGTGGAACTTTTCGTCCCACAAGGCTCACAAACGGCGTTTGTACTGTAGGTGTCTCCGCCTCCTCCTACACACAAACACACACACAAACACGCACATGTGATAAGTCCTGTCTGGCATTGGGCCGTAACCTGATTGCGGTGTTTATTGGGCAGCGCCGATGTCGAAGTAACCTCGTTTTGCCTGCTGGAATACCAAGTCAGCTATTTGTTCGGGGCAACGCGCAACAGCCATTTTGCTTTTATATCCCCGTCCACCAATATATATATACATATATATATATATATATATACATATATATATATATATACATATATATATATATATATATATATATATATATATATATATATATATATATATATATATACATATGACAGATGCTTGAGTGTGTAATTTACAGTGTGCATGCTTATCAATCGAGCCACTCATAATGGGAGAAGCTGCATTATGTTTTACATACTGAAGTAAAACGGTAAAAATGTTAGGAAAAGAAATGTAGAGTTGCATAAAACGTCCGCTCCAATCCAACATGGCAGACTTGTGGTGGGTTGTCGGGTATGATCCTTGACACCGTTTTGTGGGTCAACACATGAGAGATGGGTTTGCCAAATATCATATTGATTTACAATATCAGGTTTCAGGGATTCAATATCTAATAATAGAAATTGGCGTTTCATAGCCAAGTGTTTCAAGTTCATCGCCATGTTTCCGCCTACTCCGGGTGTTGTCAACCTTTCCTGTCAGAAGAGCTATTTTAGGCCAAATAAAATACAAAAAAGATCTGTTTTGAGCTGCAAAACATTTCAAGATTTGTACGTCTACTGAAGATCGATGGGTTTGCCAAATTTCATGTTGCTATGTGAAACTAAATTCAGGGGCTGAATTTTTTTTTTTTTAAATGACTGAGCGTTTTGACTTATCTATCACGAGTCATCAAATTCGCTGCCAAGATTTGGTCAGAAACAGACAAAAAAAATTTTTATGATAAATCCATCTTGGACAGACAAGCATCTCAAGTCCTGTTTTAAATAGTTAACTACAAAATTGTATAAAGAGTGATTCAATGGCCATGCAATGTCTGCTTCAAACCAACATAGTAAAAGTCTGGTGTGTTTTCGGGCATGGCTTCTTGAGACTTTTTTGTGCGTCTACTTAAGATCGATGGGTTTGCCAAATGTCATGTTTCTATGTGAAACTAAATTCATGGGCTGAATTTTTTTCAAAAGTGACTGAGCATTTTGACTTATCTATCACGAGTCATCAAATTCACTGCCAAGATTTGGTCACAAACAGACAAAAAAAATGAAAAATGTTTTTATGATAAATCCATCTTGGACAGACAAGCATCTCAAGTCCTGTTTTAAATAGTTAACTACAAAATTGTATAAAGAGTGATTCAATGGCCATGCAATGTCTGCTTCAAACCAACATAGTAAAAGTCTGGTGTGTTTTCGGGCATGGCTTCTTGAGACTTTTTTGTGCGTCTACTTAAGATCGATGGGTTTGCCAAATTTCATGTTTCTATGTGAAACTAAATTCATGGGCTGAATTTTTTTTAAAAGTGACTGAGCGTTTTGACTTATCTATCACGAGTCATCAAATTCGCTGCCAAGATTTGGTCACAAACAGACAAAAAAATGAAAAAAAAATCTATGATAAATTCATCTTGGACAGACAAGCATCTCAAGTCCTGTTTTAAATAGTTAACTGTGAAATTGTATAAAGAATGATTCAATGGCCATGCAATGTCTGCTTCAAACCAACGTAGTAAAAGTCTGGTGTGTTTTCGGGCATGGCTTCTTGAGGCTTTTTTGTGGGTCTTTTCATAATGGATACATTTACCAAATGTCATGTTGCTAAGTAAAACAGGTTCCGGGGGCTGAATTTTCCCCCCAAAAAATGAGCAAAACCTTTTACCTTCGCTGCCATGTTCCACCCGACTCAACGACGCAAACTCTTCAGACTTTTTCGGCACTCAATCCAACTGCTTGGAAAATGGCGAGAAGTCCATTAAGTCCTCGTCGGGGGTCACTCGCCGCCCCAGCCAAGCCCTCGCCACCGAGTTAGCGGCCCCGTGTCACTTCAGCGGGAAATCGTGGAGTCGTGAGCGGAATGGCGGCTTTAATGACTTGATTTTCCATAATGGGACGAGGGCGAAGTGATGTAATTTAATTCTCCGCGCTACATTTGGAATCCGCTGGCCTTTTGCGCCCAATGCCCGTCATGCCTCATCAGACCGTGGGATGGGGAAGGTATCAAGAATACCAATCGAGGATTTTTTTATTTTTTTATTTTTTTATTTTTTTGTTAGAGTTGCACTTTGCTGCACTAAAAAATAAGGGAAAAACAAAGCCATTACTGATCTTATGCAAGTGTCATTTTCTTCAAGGCTCTGTAATTACCTCCCACACGCGCGCAGGTTACTGAGGCAACGCTAAGCAAGGCAAAAATTACAAAGAATTTGTGTTCTTGTCATTGCGTGTTTGTCAGAATATTGTCAAAAGAATTTGCTCACTAGCCTTGACTCGCATGTGAATTTCAGCGACATCCCATTTGTTTTATTTTTTTCCTATTTGGCTTAATAAGACTTGACATCTGGAACAGCTTCAACTCCTCTCGGCATGATGTTTTGGAGTGGAATTTTTGACCGTTCTTTCAGAATTTGCAGATGTTGGTTGAGGTCTGGACTCTGTGAATCTGATTGGGGCACAGATCGCTCCATGGACACGTGTGCTGGATGTCAGACATATTTCATTGATAAATGTGAGAAACGAAATGGTCTCCAAGTGCTCGGTTCCAGGCACCGATGTGCTTCCGCCATGTTGAGACTCGTACATGACATTCAAAATGATAAAAGGAGCCATTTTGCTAGGCCGGGTGTCTGCAACGTGCGGCTCTGAAGCCACGTGGTTCTCCCCCCCCCCAAAAAAAAATGTAGAAAGGCAAAAAAAAAATGTACACATTTATTTTTTAGATAAAATATCTTTTAAATAGGTTCATGCGTTAGATTAAAAAAGATTATTTAAACGATGAACGTATCAAATTAATTATTAGGGATGTCACGATAAGGGCAATATCGTGATATCGCGATATTAAAACTGCCACAATATCGTCGTCGTCATGTTCAAAATATTTAAAAGGAACACATTTGTTAAAAAAAAGTCAGGTTGATTTCCATTTGTGCAGTTCTATCACCCTTTAGTGGCTAGTTTATTGGTGCTATTTAATTTTCATGAGGGATGTTTTGGCCTTCTATGTTTAAAATCTATGCTAATTGCCAGATAAATGGGAACCTAATTTGCTTGTGAAGCGATCAATGTGTGCTTGCATTAGCAAGTAAGAGCCTCAATTATTATTATTAGATTGGAGGTGGTTTATATGCATTCCTGTTATGTACAAAAGCACAATATTGTGCTTTTTTTTTGTATGTGCTCTTTTTTTATCATATTGTGACCTATTTTTAACTCATTTACTCCCAATAAAGTATAAATACGTTTTTTTTTATGTTCTAAGTGTCCCAAAGACGTATTTATACGTTTTTTGTTTTTTGTTTTTTTGTTTTTTTATGCTAGAGCATACAGAAGGTTTTGATGCAGCCTCAAAAGCACAATATTGTGCTTTTTTTTTGTATGAGCTCTTTTTTTACCATATTGTGACCTTTTTTAAATATCGCCAACGCCCCCATATATTGTGATAATTATCGTATCGTGACCTTCATATCGTGATAATATCGTCTCGTGATGTTTGGATATCGTTACATCCTTATTAATTATAGACAAAATATAAACTTTTTACTGCTATAATGGGCTAAATAAGTGAAGTATCCCTTTAAGAACCGAATTAAGTTTACTTAAGACTTAAGAAACTGTCTTGAAAATGCAAAATTTCGTCTGTTTCAACCATTCATGAGAAACTTGAGGTCCATCAAAGTCTCCAAATAGTTTTCAGTGCTTACAACTAAATCTTAATGAAATCTTATCCGTTTACAGAAACGAATTGTTTAGTCTTTACCACCCTAATTTGTTTATGAAAACACCCAAGTGAGATTCATTAAGACATCAAATCGTCTTTGATTTTCCCCAACACACATTTTAAAGTTCACTGAAGATTAAATTGGATTCAAGGTCAGGAAAAGAAAAGAAAAGAAAAAAAGTTTTTCTGAAGTGTCTTCAGTGCTTGTATATCGGGTTTGTTGAAAACTAAATTGTCTTACGAAAACACATCTTGCGGGTTTGTTGACGTCTCCAAATTGTGTGTCAATCCTGATCTTTCCCTCCCCGTTCAAAGGCTGTCGTGCGAATAAAATCCAAACAGCAGATGCAAGCTGATGATTCTGCTCGGAATTCTTTTTTTTTTTTTTCTCCTTCTTCTTCTTCATGCAAGTAAGTGACCTTTTCCTGCAACAGTTGCTCCTTTTGTGCTTTGCGTCAAACTGTGGCGGCGGGAGCATCTGATTAGGACGTCTTCACTCGAGTCTCCCTCGCCGCCGGAGGTTATTTTTGGGCTGCCGGTTCCCCAAGTGCTCCGGGTTTGCCTTAATAAGCCAGGGAGGGGTTGTAGGACATCTGCAGGAGCCTGCGAGGCATGAGCACGCGCGCCGTTGCCACAATAGTACATCTGTGCAGTGTTGCGCTTTATAGCGCACATCAATATAGACCCGCGCGGTGAACACAGAGGGCAATCAAAGCTTGCAGAACGAGCCCTCACGTCACGTCTCCCCATGCCCGTGAGGGTGAGTGAAATTGTGGCCAGATGGAGGATGTAATGCGGGTATAAATATGAATATGTATTTCTGACGGTTGTTGTTGCCGCTTGTCAAATCAGGGGTCACCGCAGCGAGTCACACACGTGATTTGTTGGGCACGACTTCTTGGCTGGAGATCCTGCTTTAACCCGTTTTAGCCACAGCGAAAAAAAAAATAAAAAAATTTCCATCCCGCACGACGCGTGGAGTGTTTCAGCGCGGAGGCGGGTTAGACCCGGTGATGGTAATTGGATCTGGCGGATCGGTGGAAGTGGTCAGTCTACTTAGCCTAGCACAGAGGTTGACAAAATACTGTCAAAAGAGCTATTTTAGGCCAAATAAATCACAAAAAAAAATTGTCTGGAGCCACAAAAACATTTGAAGATTGTCTAATGTGCAGAGGGCCAAAGAACTAATTAGAGCTGCACCAAAACACAGAATTACGACAGCAGCATCTCATGCGTAGACATTCATTAATTTTTCATATATATATATATATATATATATATATATATATATATATATATATATAATTTATTTATTTATTTTTTGGCAATTTTATGGACATACGGTAATTTTTCTGCATTTGTTCCTCTATTTTTGACATTTTATGGCATTTTATGACATTTTTTGACATTTGTTCCTGCTGTTTTTGCTACAAATATTCTGACATTTACATGTCTGGCAATTTGTGGCTATTTTATGGCAATTTTCAGGGTTTCTTCTTTTGTTTTCGGACATTTATGGTTACCTTTTTTTTTTTTATTTAATGTATTTCTCTGACAATTTCATAGATTTTCCTCTTTTGGACATTTTTTGTTTTTCTTTTTCAAACTTTTCCATCTACTGTGTACCGGACGTGTTTTTTGTAAACATGGATTCGAATATAGTCCTGTACAAAGCGTACAATAAACTCTCACTTAGTCTGCTTCCAATGTACATGTTTTCAGTTTGCTGTTCAGTAAACAGCGCAGACAAAAATCCTCACACCTCTCATGTCAGTGAATGGTGTGAAAAACGAACAAAAAGCCGCCATTGTGGAGCCAGCAGATGGCTCGACTTTGTTGCCCAATCACACTTTTACATTGACGCAATGAGGCTATCGTTTAGCTAGCGTCTAGCTGTTAGCATCCGAGCGGGGAAATCCTGTTGTCCCATTTGCTTGCTAAGGCGGAACGACGACGTTTAGATTTGATATAGACGACCCGGTCGCCCTAAACGCAACCCGACTCGGGAATTACGCGACAAAACTTGACGTGGCTTTGGTTCAACTCGGCAACGGCGGTGGAAGCGAGACCACCCGGCGCTTGGCCCGTTTCCCGCCGCGTCCCCGAGGAAAACAATTAGAGAGCATCGCAGCTGCCACCGGCTGCCTGCGAGACACTTTAGAGCTGTCGGCGTTGCGCGTAAACCAACAGCAGGACCCTCGTGCGGAAAATCGTCAGCCGTTTTCGCACCTTTTTTTGTTCATTGTCATACCAATAATGACTTGCATTTTTTTTTTTTTTAAATGTAGCTGACCACAATTTTTGAAGAGATGGTTCTAAATTGGAGGAAGGCGGGTGGGTAAAAATTTGGATCACCTACGATCCGCAGATTGGTTGGTTGGGGGGTCAACGGTGCGCAGACATTTCAAGGAAGCTGAAACATACTCAACGTAACACGCCGCCCACGTCTAACTTCAAAATAAAGTTGAGCAAAATATAGTAATACATTGACGGCAATTCAAATAGCCTTCGTTGACTTTTACTTTGAAGTTGGCCCACGTCGTGGCGTGATGGCTAACTTGACTTCCCTTTGAAACGTTTACGCTTTCTCTATCGTCGTTTTGATCAACATTGTAGTGGCGACCAACATCAGTACAACACGATCCCGAACTCATATTCAATCGCTAGTTTAGGACGCTAAGAAACCGCTCATTTCATTGTGTGATATGGCAGAAGTCTCGGACGCAAGTTGCTAGCAGCTAGCTGTTAGCATTGCCTACGATCGAGGACCAGCTGGTACCTGGCTTTCATTCTTTTTCAATATTCTGGACCAGGGCTACTTTGTAATTCACTCTCCATGTTTTAAGGACGGGAATGAGCCTTAAAGTGCACTTTGAGGTCTTTTCATTATTATTAAAAAAATGATAATAATAATTTTAAAAAACAGAACTTCTTCATTTAATTTATAAAACCGTTGTGCTCATTAAAAAAAAACAACAACATTCATCTCAAAATGTCAAACATGGCCATTTAGATTTTAGGAACACAACTTTCATCCATTAATAGTTGGTTATTTTGCACATGGAGCATAAAAAAATTAAAATAAAAATGCTTCTTAAAGTTGCGTTCCTAAATCCAAAAGGGCTATAGTAGACATTTTGTTTTTATTTATTTATTCATTTATTTATTCATTTATTTAATTTCATTTATTTCAATGGGGAAAAAGTGTTTTATAAAATAAATGAAGAACAAATATTTTTTTAAATTTGTTTTTGTTTTTTTGTGTGTTTTTTTTCTGATCCGAAAAACGATCCAATCCGAACCGTGACATTTGTGATCCGTTGTACCATGAATATAAAAGGTGTAAAAGGGTCTTCTGTCTTCTGACTTACTGTCATTCTGATGTACAAAGTTTTCCATTTTTTACCAAGTTTTAGTTGAACAATACTTTTGACTATTTTCCGGCTTGCTCTGAGCTTGTCTTCATCACCGAGTTATGACTGAACCTTTCCACAGTTCGGAATCCTCCCGGGGGGTCTTCAAGCGGCTGAGATGAAAAGGTCTCACGCAGCTCTTATGAAGTGCGTCGTACCTGCGTCAATATGTACTTTAGCTTTTTTCTTTCCTGGAGCCGCACTTGGCGGTGTGAGTTCTGCGCACCCCCGTTGGCGGCATTTCAATCACGCCGTGTTTGCCTAAACCTCCATTTCCGCCGGCCGACATCTCTCAATCCGGGCGCTCTCGCGGTGATGCGCTCGGCCGTTATGCCGCCGCACCACATTTGTTAAGTGTCACCGGTAATAATCAGGCTCCAGATTACCTTCGCCTGTGTCTGTCGGCGGCCATATTACGACCAGCCGCTGCCGCCGGGTCCCGCCGGGGCCTTCTACATGGTACTTCCATCAAAAGGGGCTAATGTTCGGTGAAGTCTTCAACCGCAGGCGAGGTCGCAGGCTGGGGGATGTTTGCACATGTCAGAGAAAATGAGAAGTCACTTAACTTTGGTACACATCATATTGTATGGGTGTAAATATTGAAGCGCTCTTCAATATGCACGTTGGCTTGGTAGAGAGAAATAGTAAGCCCGAAGGCAGTTTCACTTAGCAACATGAAATTTGGTAGACATGTCTAGCATGAGTAGATAAACAAAAAAAAAGTCTCAAGAAGCCACGCCTAAAATGAAACAGGAAGTCAGCCATGTTGGTTTCAAATGGGTCATTTTGATCATTTTCAGGGGTCTTGAAATTTTGTCCAATTGCTACCAAATCTGAACTAAGCATATTATTATTATATTATTTAACCCCGAAAGCCATTTTCATCTTGCAACATAAAATTTATTATTATTATTATTATTATTATTATTTATTTTATTATTATTATATTATTTATTATTTCTTTTATTATTATATTATTTAACCCCGAAAGCCATTTTCATCTTGCAACGTAAAATTTGGTGGCATGTCTGTCAATAAACAAAAAAAAAGTCTCAAGAAGCCACGCCTAAAATGAAACAGGAAGTCAGCCATGTTGGTTTCAAATGGGTCATTTTGATCATTTTCAGGGGTCTTGAATTTTTGTCCAATCGCTACCAAATCTGAACTAAGCATACTTAACCAATGTTTGTTGTTGTTGTTGTTGTTGTGTTTTTTTTAATCCTGAAAGCCATTTTCATCTTGCAACATAAAATTTTGGGGGGCGCGAGATTTCGTCAAGGGGGGCGCGTTTGACCTCGGGGAACATGCTTTTTTATTTTTATTTTTATTTTTTATTTTTTTACTGTCTTAGAATAAAGTGCAATTGCACCTCCACTACATTAGGGGGCAGTGGCGCTCTCATTGGGGGCGCGAGATGTTTTCTTCTTCCTGGGGGGGGCGCATGACAGAAAATAATTGAGAAGCACTGCTTTTTAATGGAAGTTAAATGTCAACAATAGTTTCTTATTTTTAAGAAATAATTCATTTGAATTATTATGCTATGAATACACCAATAGTAGCATTTGTTATCGCTTTGACATGTTAAATGTTGCTGTTTTTTTTTTTTGTTTTTACAATATTGCTAGCCATGACATGCGTTAGCCAGAAGCTGAGCTGCACTGTGTTTGTTTATAGCCAAGGCGTGTATGTAGAGCCCTTGTCTCGAACTTAATATTTTCCGTATGGAAACCCTATTAAACACATGATATGAAATATTATGTCGTACATGCAGAGAGCCTCATCTTTTTCACATCGTTTGCCGTTTGCACGCATTTGCAGCCCGAGCATCATTCCGCTGTCTGGCATCGCATTTCCAAACAACCTCTCCCGCGCCTGTGCGCCTTGCAGCTCTCGCTTTTCCACGAGCTGTCAACGGCGGCCGGCTCGCGCCGGGGTCCCCAAATGAGGTTTTGTGTCGACCGACATGAGCCGCAATACGTGGCTTTGATTTGGGAGGCTGCCGATGGATGGCGAGCAACTAGGTCAGGCTGCGGGGAAGCAGAATGTAGGCTGGTGATGGACAGCTCGCTCGCTGCAGGATTTTTTTTTTCTTCTTATTTATTATTATTATTACAAATACACAGTACATGTTTGGTTGACAGTGTTTGGGGCTCCAGCAATGCCAACACTGTACTTAGTTTTAGAGTCCGATACAAATCCTAAATCTACAACTTTGTAAATCGAAGAGTTTTAGCCACACTCATTTGTGTACTTTCAGCCATCACAAGTTCCGGGGTCACAGAATTTGCTTTTGTCCGATTATCACGCAATTTTGTTCTTTAGTTTGGGATACAATGCCACTTTTTGGCCTATAGGTGGCAGCATATGATGGTGTCAATTTGAAAGAAGAAGAGAAAACAGGAATTGTTTGCTCAAAAGATTAGAAACGTTGTTGTAACTCTCGATCCTCTATCATCCTGCATTTTACGCCTACAGAAAACAACAGCTGTACGTTAATTTTATAATGTACATCTTTGGGCATGATTATTGACATATTTTTTCATATAATTGAACAGGAAAAGCAAAATGAAAACAGCGGCATGGAACCAGTCAGAGCTTGGAGTCAGAACAATCCCAAGAGAATGACTATATAAGAGAATGATATTTTTTTTGCCTGTTGCAATGGACAACCAATACATAAAACTATAATCTAACTTCCAGAGATGGCACGACCTTGACCTTGACCTGCCCACTCGACCGCATATGTGATCCGCATTTGCACTTGGTCAAACTCGCTGCATCCGCCCATGAGTAATCGACTGTTTTCTGATTTGACTTTTAAAATTGCGCCTGTCCGTCAAAAAAGCCGCCGCTGACGGCCCATTTGGAAATCTTTCAAGCAACCTTTTTTTTTTTTTTTTTCTTCCCATGCTAAGCCAAAGATGACTTGTCCTTGAGATGCGTTACGAGGCTTTGTAAAGCCGTTCAGCGGGGTAGACAGATATTTGACAGTGTAGTATGCAACACAGCCTCGTTTGGATGTTCTTCGTCCTGTCTTCTAAGTCTGTGCTACTGTTTTGTTTTGTTTTGCCGCCGTTGGTGACATTGGCATTACTTCGTTGCTTACTCAAGGCGCGTTCTCATATTCTGATCAATACCGACCCAAAAAGCCCAACACAACATGACAAGAATCTGGTTCTACTTGTTAGTGATGATCACGAATCCGGCCACAACCCAATGAGGGGGTTCGTTGAAAGTTAGTTTGTTAACAGTTATTTGAAAAAGTACCAGAGTGATCCAGTACTTAAGGAATTTTCAGAAAATGGTATTGGTCAAAGCAGATAGTTACATCATTAAAAGTAAGAGTTGGCGATCTGCGAACCCCCTCCGTTGTGGGTTCCGTATTGTTTTTGTTTTTTTGTATAGTTTGTACCTATTTTACTCCCATTTTATTTTTGTCAACCACTTGATGGCAGAACAGTGTTTGCTGACACTCAATTTGAAAGAAGAATGAAAGCAGGAAGTATTTCAACTAGAGCTGTCAAACGATTACATTTTTTAATCAGATTAATCGCATCTTAGAATTTTGATTAATCGTGATTAATCACTGACTTAAAAAGGCTTTCCCCCCCCCCCCCAACATATTTTGCGATAAATTTGAAACGCACCAGTTATGTGTTAATTTTTTCGACATTTAATGTTATGAGGACGTCTTCAAAAATTTATATCTACTGCACACGCTCATCCTGCTTTTCCTCGTCAATTAATTATTTACATAATTTAAAATGGGAAAAAATGAACTACGGCATATGTAAACATTTATTAAATGCTTTAATGCATGTAGTTATGTTTATTCCTCAAACTCCAACAGCTACCTTTAACGTAACCATCCACTGTCGGCTAAAAAGGATCATCTGCGGTCAAAATTAATAATGTGATTAATCTGTGGTAACACAATGATTAATGCGATAATTTTTTGTGATTAATTCATTAGTTAATGCTTTAACTTTGACAGCACTAATTTCAACTCAACCTAGTTTTTGCTGGAGACTGTTGTATGTTTAAATCCTCTTCAATCCTGCTTTATACACCTACAGATTTATTTTATAGGGTGAGGTCATTGGTGTTCAGACTTTGTGATGTGGTTTTAGGGTTAGGTAGTTAGTGTTAAGAGTAAAGAGTTCTGATTTGGAGTAGGGTTAGTGATTAGATAACCTGGCAATAGGTACCTCTCCACAGGAATTTCGGCGGGAAAAGGCAGGACATTCTATACTTCGAGCTGATTGGGCGATGCGACATTCTACATGTTTGTTTTAACCAATCACGGCCCTGGGTGAAAATTTTGTGTTTCACAAACATCTTACCAGCTAGAAATGCACGAAGCGCTCCTCGAAGGAAACGGTGAGTAAATTCTGCGAGAACAGAATTCGTTGCAGCGTCCATTCGTCCACGTTAGCTTTGTTTGTTAGCTCCGACGTCGGCGCCGGCTTCCTGGTTTCGTCACCGCTGCATAGCCCCCCCCCCAAAACACAACGTCGCTCTGTGATTGGTCCGAACCAGTGGTTCGGATCGGCGGAAATCAACGGGAGCGGTACAAGATGTATTCTCCGGAGTTTGTGAACTCACAAATACCGTGAGAATTCATCTTGCGAGAGCAAGGTTAGTGGTTTTAGGGTCAGGTAGTAAAGTGTTCACATTTGGAGAAGGTTTCGTGATTAGGTGGTTCAGGTAAGAGTAGCTCTAGGTTAGAGAATTAGCATTGAGTGTGAGGGTTTTGTTTGTTCAGGTTAGCAATTGGGGATAAATGTCGGGTAAGGGTTTGTAGATTATAACATTTTACAAATGAATTGATAAAACACACTTGCAAGACGAGTAACGAATGCACAAAGTAAGCGATATCCCCTCATCTTTAATCAACAGAATGCATAAAGCAAAGCCTTGGAAATACCTTGTAGGTGGTTTGCTCCTATTTTTGGGGGGTGGGGGTAAATCTCTTGGGAAGTTCCGATGTCATAGAAGATACCGGACTACTTAGTCAGAATGGCTTTTATATTATGACTACACAGTCCGTTTAAGAAAGAAGCACTTTAACGGCTGGTGATAATATCGAGATTTCTCGGGCGCGGGACAGGGCGGGAGAGCGACTTTATGAAGTGGCCATCGAGGCGCACGATGGCGCCATCCATCGTCTTTGCTTTCCTTTCAGCGTTGATTAAATGAGCGTGATGGATCCCGCCGTCATTAGGGGAACTGAGGGCTGGCACACCGGCGCCGCCACAAATCACTTTTATGCGGGATCGACGGCGGCGCGCCGGCGACAGCTTTACGGCTCCCGCGGTATTAATGGAGTGCCGCGTTTTACATGGCGTGCCCACCCAACAACCCCCCCGCCGCCGCCGCCGCTGCTCTTTTTGCGGGGCCCGACGTTATGACTCGTTCCGTCGGTGCTCCGGACTCGAGTCGGCGCATTCCTCTTTGTCTTCAATGCTGGATGGCGTTTGCTTTGTTTTGAAGAACAACAAAGCCTCTCAGGATGGCCCCGACTTTTGTTTTAATTAACAGGGTGTCAACAACCGTGGATAAATGAACTTAATGGGACCTGAGGCAGAATGCTTTGAAGAAGAGCAAAGACTCCCGAAAAGGTGGAAAGGACGGTTGTGCCATTGTTGTTTTTGTTTGCGATAACAGTGGATGAATCACCCCATGACACCTGAAGTGTGTTTTGAGACTCAGCAAAAACTCACAAAATGGCGCAAACAATAGCCAACTCATTTTAGTTTGTTTTAATGAACCGTGTCTTGGCAAACATGGATTATAAATGTCATGATACCAGAAGCAGAATGTTTTAAGGATACGCAAAGATTCTCGAAATAGTGGAGTCGATAGCTGACCGGCCTTTACTTTCTTTTAATGAACCAAAATGTGACAACGGTGGATTATTCATGTTCTGATGCCTGAAGCAGAGTTTTTGAGGATCAGTGACTGATGGGGACAATAGACAACTGCAACTTACTTTGTATTAATGAAAAATGGCAGATTATAAATGAAGTGATAACTGAAGAAGGCTGTTTTAAGTATCAACGAAAACTCTCATGAAGGTGTCAGCAACACGTAACTGGCCTTACTTTGTTTTAATGAATCAAACGTCAAAAAAAGTAGATTATGATTGTAATACCAGAATCAGAATGTTTTGAGGAGATGGTGGAGATTAGGGGTCTTTAAAAAAAAAATCGATTCGGCAATATATCGCGATATTACATTGCGCAATTCTCGAATCGATTCAATAGGCGGTCGAATCGATTTTTAAATATCCATTTTTGATGGGAAAATATTCACCAAACGTCTTCGGGTTCAAGCATGGAAAAATGTTATATTAATGGAACATTAAGCCTTAACGTTTTAATTTAATGCTGTTCAAACATGAAACAGATTACAACCTTTATAAGACTGAAATTTCAGATAAATAAATAATACATTTTCATACAAATCTTACACTGTAAAAATGTATTGATTAGGATTTTCTAAATTAAAAAAAAATAATAATAATCGCAACAATCAACTTATAAATTCGTATCGGGATTAATCGTGATACGAATCGAATCGTCAGGTACGAGGAAATTCACACCCCTAGTGGAGAGACTAGCCATCTGTTTTTTTTACTTCAATTTCACTCTGTTTTAATGAGCCATGAAAAAAAAAAACGTGAAATATGAACTTAAAGTAGATCATTGAATGTTTTGAGGATGAGCAGCTAAGGTAATTGGATATATTGGTTTCCACTCAGTTTTAAACGTTCTTTTATTCTGAAGGTCATTCAGCTCACATGATTTGCATGTTTCCAGGCTTGGTACATTTTTTTTTTTTTTCGCCCTCTCGGTGTTCGCCATTCATTCACTATTTATAGGCTTCATTAACTTACTTTCGGAGTTTACTCAAAAAAAAAAAAAAAGCCTTCGCATAGCAACGTGGCAGAGAAAGCTGCGACAGATTCATCACGGTCGGGAGTGGAGGTCACCTTTCCAGGGGAAAATAGCATTACAGCTGCAGTAAATATCCGGCGTGCTGCTCTGGAGCAAGCGAGCGAGGCCTGTGAGGCAAAATTCACGCGGCAGGGACACAAACGCGGATAGGAAGCTAATAGCGCAATGGGGCGTCGGCATTTTTTATTTTATTTTTTTCACCTGCGTAAAACGATCTCAGCAGCAGCACGTACGCGAACGCCGTTCAAACCGCCTTTGATGATTCAAAGCGGCCCGCGCGCTTCCCTCGCCACGTGTTGATTTGCATCACGCTTGCAACATGTAAGAGTTCAAAACTCGCCGCGTGACGCCGGCGGGCACGTCCCACCCGGTGCGAAAAATCCAACGTTAACATTTTTTCCTCATTAAAGTCCCGGGAGGTTGTGACGCTGGAGATCCGCCACCACGGCGGCGGCGCGCCTTCAGATGACGGCGGGTGTGTCGCTCGTGTCGCCGGCTCCGCCCCCTTTGATGGTTGACGCATGAATGAGCACGTTTGATGGCATCCACATTCACAGAGGTTATGAGAGTTCACGCAAAACGTCAACACGGATGCATTTCATAATCAGCATGTCTGGAGAGGCAATAATGGCGGTCGTTCTGTTGTGTCATGTTAGCAAAATATTGATTCTGAACTGCGCCACATGATGCCACGTGTTATATTGACGGTTTCTATCATTGCGACGTGATGTCGGTAATTAGATTAGGACTGGTAAGGGATGTCACGATAAGGGCAATATCGTGATATCGCGATATTAAAACTGCCACAATATCGTCGTCGTCATGTTCACAATATTTAAAAGGAACACATTTGTTAAAAAAGTTAGATTGATTTCCATTTGTGCAGTTCTAGCACCCTCTAGTGGCTAGTTTATTAGTGCTATTTAATTTTCATGAGGGATGTTTTGGCCTTCTATGTTTCAAATCTATGCTAATTGTCAGATGAAGGGGAACCTAATTTGCTTGTGAAGCGATCGTGTGCTTGCATTAGCAAGTAAGAGCCTCAATATTGTTATTAGAGATTGTAGGTGGTTTATATGCATTGCTGTTATGTACAAAAGCACAATATTGTGCTTTTTTTGTATGAGCTATTTTTTACAATATTGTGACCTTTTTTAACTCATTTACTCCCAATAACGTATAAATATGTTTATTTTTAAATGTTCTAAGTGTCCCAAAGACGTATTTATACGTTGTTGTTGTTTTTTTAATGCTAGAGCATACAGAAGGCTTTGATGCAGCATCTCAACTGCAAATAACGGTTGCAGAAATGGTAGTTATTACACAAGCGGCCAGCAGGTGGCAGCAGAGCAAAGGAGATCAACCAGGGCCATCTAGAAAAAAAAAACTAAATTACTTTGAATTTTAAATAGATTTGTGAAAACTGATGAAACTTAGCTCTCTTCTAATGCTAATTGCTGCAAAACGGAAACAGATAGAAACATACTTTTTTTTTGCTGATAAAAGAAGAGACTCTAATCTTTCTTTAAATAGATTCCATGCTTTTATAGCAATAGATCACAATATTCTTTGCAAAATCAGTCAAAATCCAGTAAAACAGCCGGGAGCGAACGAGATTGCGAAATGTGAAAATGGCGGCGAGTGAATGAGTTCAATATCGCCAACAATATCGTGATAATTATCGTATCGTGACCTTCATATCGTGATAATATCGTATCGTGATGTTTGGATATCGTTGCACACCCTACAGAAGAACGAGGTTGCGACTCCACAGCCCGCCGCTACGTATTAACATTAGCAGCACCGGCGACAATAACGCAGTCGCCTTGTGAAGCAGAAGGAAGGCTAATAAGAGCCGTCGAGCCGGTTACGCGGTCTGAGCGCCGTCGACTGTACATCACCGCAGACAGCGCCAGCCAAACACCCACCGACCGAGCAGCCGAGGAGAGGCTATCTTGACAAAACATGACATCTGTCGCCGCCCACGCCGCAAATCTCACACCCGCCACTTTGCCACGACGTGAACCTGCAGAGACCTGAGACCGCCGTCTCCGCGCCTCGCTGCACACGCTAACCTCGGAATGTTGCGCCAGGGCATATCAAAACTGCGGGGTGGGCGGGGTTGAAGGGTCAGTGTGTCGTGTACGAATTTGAAAAACATTGCTGATGATGCCAACAATTTGATTCTTGTTGTTGGAAGACAGCCGGTGCCACGAGAATTAGGCGATGGTATTTTTGCACGACTGGGCAAATGTTCAAAAGAACGCAAGGAAACTGCGATTTGATGAAAATACCACAAGGATCAAGAATTAGTGTACACTCATTAACCTGCTATTATCTTGGAATATTTTTTCATGATTTTAACAAATAAAATGTAAGATTCAGGGGAAAAAACGTACATGATTTAGAATGTGAGTAACATTTTCAGGAAAACTTGTCTCTAAAATTCTACAAAAATTTAGCTGTCATTCTGATCCAGAATCTGGAAAAAAAAAAAAAAACTTCCAAGAGGTTGTTTGATTGAGAATTTGGCGAAATTTTTCAGGGAAGCTCTACATCTGACTTGGTGCGTTATTTTGATCTGAAATCCGAAAAGAAAACTTCAATTAGGTCATGTGATTTTGAAATGTGTTGTTTGTTTCTAAAGTCACAAGAAATTTCTACCATCATTTCGGTTATGTTGAAAAAAAGAAATTTCACTGCGGTGTTACCAATAATAGATTTTGACATGCATTTTTGGTCATTCATGGACCTGTAAATTTGTACAAAACTTCAACTGTCATAAGATCCGAAGTCTGTAGGGAGGGAAAAATGGTAACTTTAAAAAAAAAAAAAAATTAAAAAAATTAAAAAAATTAAAAAATAAAAAAGAAGAATGTTGTGATGTTTTATGATTAGGAATTTTACCAAACAGTTCTGGAAAACTACACCGCTAAATTTACACAGAACTTTGGATGTCATTTTAGCCAGAATTTTTTTTTTTTATTTCATTTTTTTTTTTCCAAAGACGTAAGATTCGGACATTGACGTAAATCTGTAGGAAAACTACGCCTGGGTCGTATGATTTGGAATATTCAGAAAAACATTCCTCTCAATTCCTACAGAACTGTGGACAATCCTAAATCAACATAAAAATCCTCGTTTTTTTAATTTGACTCAGTTTGCAAAAAACATTCACAGAAAACTTTGATTGTCCAAAATCTGCATAAAACTCAAACGTACTCAAACGCATATGAAGGTAATATAAATTTAACCTTTCCCACTCCCTCTACTGTGGTGTGCTTCAGGTGAGTCTGGATTTTGCTACCATGACAACCACCAAGTTCATGTGGTCTTCCAGTACAAGTCCTAGACCCCTGAGGACCTCTAAAGCTCATCTGCTGTGTCGAGTCATCATACCGTGACATTCACTTCAGTAAAAAAAAAAAAAAAAGGGACTTAAATGTGTCTTGTCTTTGATGCTTTCCTTGACATTTTCTTTGTTTACCTGAGCAGCGACTCAAGCGCAGTTTTCTAAACGCGCTGGTATTTTTCCACAGCGGTGTTGCTGAAGTGAACAGAGGCTGTCAACTCTGCGGATATTAGCAGAATGTGATTCGGTTCTTTTTCTGTCCCTTTTTCGGGTGCTGGCTGCCCCGCGCTGTGATAGGGCGACGGCGTATGAGGGCTCCGCAATGTCATTTGGCGCGGCGTCTTGCGGAGACGCTGAGCTGACGGTGTCAGCGTCGGGACGTCAGTAAAGAAAAGGGTCTTTACCTTTTTTTTTTTTTTTTTTTTTTGCGATGGCGGAGCAGGTACAGCGACTGAGAAGGCACTCAGACGTTTCGGATTTGTCTCGACTGTCACCAGCAGGCGGGATATGCAGGCGACGCGACTCAGAATGTTTCTTTAGGAAAGCATTTTCTGAAAAAAATAAATAAATAAAAAATACTGCTTAGATTATTCAAGCATTCAAACTTGAGAATTCTTTCCAAGGATGCCTCCGTAATTCTAACATTAACTAAATATAACCTGCATGTGCACCCTTAATATTGTCGTAGCAAAAATTAACACATTCATTGCCAGACCAGCAAAAAAAACAATGCATCATTTGACGTCTTTTTCCGTCAATGGCAGTGCAGTGAATGAGTTAAATGCTGTGAGAATATTTTTGTTGATTTATTATTATTTACTCACCGAGACTGCTTGCCTGACAGGGCTGCAAACAGGGAGGAGCTACTTTATGAAAGCAGTCAGTGTTGCCAATTTAACAATCAGACTGGCCAACAGAACTATCGTCCTGGCCACACCCATCACGTACCAAACATAGCAAAAACCAAGAACTCTCTAACGTGATTTGGCATGAGTAAAGATGACTTGACTTGACTTGACAAAATGGGTTAAACCCGTCTCTGAGTTTTTGTGAACTGTGAAGCCCTCTGAGACTCTGTAAATAAATGTCACTTGACTTTTCAACAGACCAACCACCTTCGTCAAACAAATCATCAACCCACCAACCTGAAGACCGAACGCTAATGCCACTGAATTTATCCTTGCCAAACCAACTATTGACCAACAGACCAACCATTCTTGCCAAGCCAACCCTCTACCGGTTGACCAACAGACCTTGACAAAACCACTGGTCAATCATCCTTGCTAAATGAACCCACAATCGATCGAATCTTGACATGACTTTCCAACCGACCATCTTTGACAAACCAATCTTCATCCCACCAACCAGAAGACCGAACGCTATTGCCATTGAACTTATCCTTGCCAAACCAACCAGGGATCAACAGACCAACCGTCTTTGCGAAACCAACCATTGACCAACCATTCTTGCCAAGCCAACCCTCTACCGGTTGACCAACAGACCTTGACAAAACCACTGGTCAATCATCCTTGCTAAATGAACCCACAATCGATCGAATCTTGACTTGACATTCCAACAGACCATCTTTGACAAACCAATCTTCATCCAACCAACCGAGAGACCGATCACTAATGCCTCCCAACTGACCATCATTGCCAAACCAACCATCCTTGCTACCATTGCTAACCATTGGCAGGCCAACCATTTCTGCCAGACCAACATTTAACCAACAAACCTTGACAGAACCACCAACCAACCAAACAACAGAAAATTAATCGTTGCCAAATAACCAACCGGCTGTAGCCGGAACACTCGTGAAAACTCGTGCCAAAAAATTGAAACTCGTGACAAAACCTTAATCATTAGGATTTATGCTTCCACAAAATACAATAAAAAAAATGAGTGTGTCCTACCTTTTGAAACTGATGTATTTACCTTGGACTCCAGCAGTAACTCCATCATTTTATTCACAAGCTTTTTCAAAAATCGATACGGTTATTTCGTTGCTCTCGCACTCATCCTGATCAAATCACTTTCAGCCGTTTCAAAATATTGCACTTTGTCTGCGGCTCCTGACAAATTGTCGCTTGTTTGTCCGACTGTTAGATATAAATGTCAGGTGAGGAAATAGCTAAATGTCAGACACCCGCAAGGCCGTTTCATATTTAGCCATCGCCGGGTTGCTCCGTCAAAAGAGGCGAGCTTGTTTCTTAATCCACCTGCAGAAGGGATAGAAGAAAAAAAATCAATAGTACTTTGGCCACCCAGACTGAAAAAAAGATTGCAAGCACTATCTCATCAGTCGACTTCAGTATTAAGTATTAATCAAAATATCAACCTAGAGGGCTGCCGTAATAACCACCAAGCAACAGTTTGGTCTCTTGAATTGCACAGAGGCTTTTGCCGACATTGCTTTTAGTCATCCCTAATTAATAAAGATATTTGGGCATTAGCTTAGCGCCTGAGAGCCGTACACTCGAAAAGCAGTTGGGTCAAAAAAAAAAAAAAAAAAACACAAATTGGGTCAAAAAGGGACTGACCCAACTTCTTTGGTTTTTCAATTTACCCAAAAAGTTGGGTCAAATGAATAACAGACAAAACAACCCATAGAATTGTGTTCCATCCATCCATCCATCCATCCATCCATCCATCCATCCATCCATCCATCCATCCATCCATTTTCTTAACCACCAATACAATAGCCATGTTTTTAACTAAAAGTCACTAACTGGTGCGGTCCATTAAAACTATGGTTCCATCTCGTGCAAGAAAAAGTCTTACAGCGTTTTTTTTTTTTAAAAGAAAGTTAACTTAAGCACAATTGCAGATGGCAAATCTTTTTTTAGTTGCGGCAACAGCATCTGTTAGCAAACGTTTTCACCTTATCAGGTCGCCGCTTGCTAATTTGCACAACACAACAGCTTTTCCGCCGCATCGCGCAGGAGTCGGATACCCGTTGACACTACCGCCAGATGTGGGAGTGAGTCACGGTATGCGCAAGTCATACATAAGTCTCAAGTCTTGACTTTCAAGTTTCAAACACGTCCCAAGTTACTGTGGCAAAAAATCAACAAAGTCGAGGCCCCCGCTAAACTTTAGTCAGGTTGTTAATTGAGTTCAGAAAAGTTATGCAATCACAATATGCATTCTCGGGGTATTTTTCAACACATTTAAAATCATATAGTATTTTCATTGGTGCCAAAACCAGTCCCTGTCGTTTCCTTTCTTTGTTTTCTCATTTAAGCACATAATTGACATGAAAATTATCCCATATCAATTAGCTTTAGCTTCGTGAATCCCAAGACGGATGACTTCATCAAGATTAAAGAGCCAACTTGGAGTTAAGGTTGTAAAACTGCCGACCAGTCTTGGCACTCAAGACCACATTTTCAAAAGTCTTGGTCTTGTCCCGGACTCAACTCCCTTAAGACTTGGTCTTGACCTAGCTGCCAGCCGATTTCGAGCATTTTCACTCATCTTTCCAGGCAAACAAAATATTGTAAGCTACGACTACATAAACATAAAAAAAAAAAAAAAAGTATGTTTCTACCTTATTCCGTTCTTTAGTAATCACCATTTGAAAATAGGTAATTTGAGTGATATTGAAAAGATAAATTTTTTTGCACAACAGTGACTTAGACACTATTTTTTGTTTTGTCTATTGACGCTCTGTAAATTTGATTTAATGTGACAAAGGTTTTGATCATTCACCTCATCCTTGAAAACGTTCAATTTCATCATATCAGTCGCGTTTCATTGTAATTTAATATACCGTGAGCCCATTGAAAAAGAGATGAAATGCTGCCATCTGCTGGCCATAGTTAGTGGGTGTTTTTTATTCCACAACCCATTGAGCAGGCAGTGATGCACAAGACATTGCACTGCCCATTGAGGAAAAAAAAAAAAAAAAAAACCTCAGTAAACGTCAATGTTTATGGCGGCATTCATTAGGATTTTAGCATTAAACGTCATTAAACGTTTTTGGCGGTCAAAGAGTTAGATGCCATTTTTAAACACATATTTTTTTGTATGAATGTAATTACTAAAGTGCTAAGAATTTTGCTTTGAAAGAGTTTTAGAAGTGGTTCTTTTTGGGCTGTCCGATGTATTTAAAAGGTCTTCATATTTTCGCGGTTTCGTCTTGCCTTGGTTTGTCTCGCTCTTGGCTTGGTCTCGACTCCCAAAAGTCTCGGTTTTGTCTTGGTTTCAGCAAGTTCTGGTCGCGGTCGTCTTGGACACAAAAATGCCTTGAGTTCTTTGACCGTGGCGTGCAGAGTTCTTTGAATACCTCTCATTAAGAATTTTTATCTTGCACGAAGCTGCAAAGAACCACAAAAGTCCGTCTAAAATCCTTCATGACCTCATTGTAAGGCCGATGTTCTGTAAATGAAGGAAGTTCAGCACTGCTGGCCGCGCTCCCCAGGAGTGGCCGTCCTATTAAGACCGCAAGAGTCAAAGCGCGGGAAGCAAAATCCTACTGTGGCATATTTTTCTTGCAACTTTTGAAGAAAACAAGCTTATTGGATCCAACTGTAGTGAGGGTCACGCTTTTTCATGCACAGTGGCTGCAGCGAAAGAATCCATTTTAGGCCACGTGTGACAACATAAGCTGTCATATTTCAACCAAGCGTAATGCAAATGCGCATTTGTCACAAGCCGCACGGCACACGCTGCGCTGATCGACCCAGCCTGACCCCTTGATCAGAGTCATTATCGACCAAAGCGAATCAGATTTATCGTGTCTTAATCCTCCGTAAAGATCCGGCTGGTGGATTACCAAGGAATGACTGTTGTTTTTATTTTTTCTGTTGTTTTTTTATTTTTTTCCTCCTCTTCTCCTCTCCGCCCCGCTGGCTGTTCTTCCTCGCCTCTAATCCTCTTTTCAGCATTCCAGGTAGAGCGAAGACTGATGCAAGCGCCTCCCGCGCTGACAGGGCCAAGCAGGTTTCCAGGCGAGATATCGGGAGCCTCCATCGTTTATTTATCAGGCCTGGCTTCCAAGTCCTTGAGTGTCTTTTGTAGACTTTTTTTTTTTTTTTTTTTTTTTGACTAGTAACAAACTGTGTGAAGAAGACATCACTGATTAGACTGTGAGGTCGTTTCGAGTTTATTTAGGGCACTTGGAAAAAGTTGAGAATTGCGCATCAGTCACTTCACTGCACGGGGTTGTCATAACAATACACTGCCACCCATTGGCCGGCTGTTATAAGTGCGCCAAACGGTTCGTCTACTATAGGGGGTGACTCACGAGCGTCCAACTGTAATGGCTGACAGTAAAACCGTGTCATCAACAGTTTTTCATTCGAGACGGAAGGGCCGTCAATCCGTCACTGAAACTTTGAAACTTTGACAGAATAAGCACCAATGGAGGTGATTTCCAGCTCAAAGGAGCAAAGACAACAGGCAACCTGGGCAGGAGGAGCAGTAAAAGTATAAGAATTGATATTTTGGGGAGGGTAAAGTGGTCCAAAGTGTATCTAAATGAATGCGATTAATCGCGATTAATTACGGAAAATGTATGATTAATTAGTTTTTATTATTATTATTATTATTATTGATTGCCAGCACTAGTCAAAAGCAAATTATTGTCATTGTGCTGATGTCATCACTCATCTAATGATCTCGATGGGGGGTGGGGTGGGGTGGGGGGGCGAGGGGGGGGGGGGGGGGCTGTTATTGTGGTGGGGGGAATTTACGACACAAAAGACACGCCAATGTCCCACTTTTCCAAAGTCTGTTAGATGTAGCCCCAAAAAAATGACACCTCAAAAGGGAATGAGATTATTTTGAAAGGCAAATTGCTGAGAGGACAGAGTGAAATGTGATCCCCCCGCCACCCCCCCTCCCTTTGTTGTTTTATTGAACAGGGTCAATGCACATTAATAAACATTGCTGCAAAATGCACCCTTAAAAAGTCATCCTAAAAAACATTTATTCAACATTTACAAACATGCAGATTAAGGAAATGAAACGTGTAGAGAATATTAATGTGATTGGAAGAAGATTTAGGATACCATTTGTATTGTGTTTTAGGTGTCCCAAAGACGTATTTATACGTTTTTGTTTTTGTTTTTTGTTTTTTAATGCTAGCGCATACAGAAGGCTTTGATGCAGCCCCTCCACTGCAGAGAACGGTTGAAGCAATGGTAGTTATTACAAAAACGGCCAGCAGGTGGCAGCAGAGTATAAGAGATCAACCAGGGCCATGTTAAAACAAGCTGGTTTTCCCCACAGTTTAAAACAGATTTGTGAATAATAATGAAACTTAGCTATATTCTAATACTAATTGCTGCAAGACGGAAACAGAAATATCCGGGGGGGGGTTCCTAATGAAAGAAGAGAGTCTAATCTTTCTTTTGGTAGGTTCCATGTTTTTATAACAATAGAACGCAATATTCTGTGGGCGTGGCAAAATCAGTCATAATCTAGTAAAACAGCCGGGAGCGAAAGGGGTTGCTTCAGTGAACATGGAGTGAATGAATGAATGTCACTAAATCGATCAACGTCATCCATGGTCGCGCTCGGACGTGATTTGTGCGCTTGCAGCACGTCAGGACGAATATCTATTTTAACGCCGATTTCAACGCACCGCCATGTTATTATAAACTGCGGCGGTTATTACCCGAAAGTCTGCGGTCAGCAAAAAATAAAAAATAAAAATCTTTGACAAGTGACGGACACGAAAAGAGAGTGACTCCGTTTCACTCCATCTGCAATTTGTCCGAACGCTCTGATTATTTTCAGGTTTGAGTGGAAATCAATGCGGCTCATTGCGCCCTGCCGCCGCGTTATCTCAACTGCAGCAATATTAGAGCAATATGCCGGGCTGCTTGCGCAAGTCTCTGGCGTAATACAGTTAGCAATGACAAGCAAACTAATGATCTTCTGCCGGGGCGTCCCGCTGGGGGTTTCGCAGTAGGCCAAAAGCATGAATCATAACGCGATACTTGGCTAACGCTCGGCTACTTCTCGTACCAAGGCACTGTTTTACTCGCCTTCCTTTGTTTCGCTAGTCCACATTCCGCTTCAATCGCCTCTGACTTTTAAAAGATGATCATGCAAGGTGATTTAGGGTCAATAAACCACCAATTATTCAGCTGTGGAAAAAAATTGAAATAAAATGGGGACACATTTACAGAATACTGTGTTATGGGTGTGAGCACACAGTAGACATTAGCTAGCTTTAGCCGCTTCAAAAGCAACCATTTAGCTTTAGAGTGAGGCTATTTGTGGTTGGTTATCTACTCACAAATGTACCTTTTTTTTTCTGTGGAATTCATCCTGAGCTATTTAGTGATTGTGCTTTTTTCTGTAACACCCTAAGATGCCACGAGATGGAGCCAAAGCCCCCGGCTAATAGGAAAGTAGTGTCTAGGAATCGATTTGATATTGTACTGTATCGCAGCTATTGTCATGTTAACTAATATGTAGCATACATAGTGTGTATCTCTAATAAGAGACGATGGTATATGGGTCCGATGCGAGTCGAGGATCGTACATTTTCAGATTTTGAACCCCTAATATATATGTATAGTGATTGTTAGTGGAAGTTATGGAAAGTCTGTTAACAAGACATTGTATGCTGATTTACTTTTAAGCATAATATTGTACGATGAGTTTTACTAAAGATACTAAAGATGGCTTCTAAGTTGGAAAGTAGTAGTACGCTATGGTGCCAATGTGCTTGTATATATGTGCTTCCGGTGCATTTTATTTCGAGATCAAATAATCTGTAAACCATTTATCTTCTTTAATCCTAATGAATGCTACCATAAATGTTAATTGACATTTACTAAGGTTGTTTTTTTTTTTTGTTTTTTTTGTTTTTTTTTCCCCCCTCAATGGGCAGCGCAATGTCTTGTGCAGCACTGCCTGCTCAATGGGTTGTGGAATCAAAAACACCCACTAACTATGGCCAGCAGATGGCAGCATTGCATCTCTTTTTCAATGGGCTCACGGTATATGAAATTACAATGAAACACGACTGATATGATGAAATTGAACGTTTTCAAGGATGACGTGAATGATCAAAGCCTTTGTCACATTAAATCTAATTCACAGAGCGTCAATAAACAAAAAAAAATTGTGTCTATGTCACTGTTGTGCAAAGAAATGTATCTTTTCAATGTCACTCAAATTACCTATTTTTGAATGGTGATTACTTAAGAACAGAATAAGGTAGAAACATACTTTTTTTTTATGTTTATGAAGTCGTAGCGTACAATATTTTTTTTTACCTTGAAAAGTGAGTGAAAATGCTCGAAATCAGCTGGCACTATTGGGGTTGTTTTTTTGGATAATATTTGGTAGTCAAAGAGTTATATACAGTAACTTCAAAAGGCAATATTCAAGTATTTTTGATCATAGTTTGTGGTATATTTACAATTTGAAGTATTTAATATAGGCAATTACGAACATTTTCAGGTCTCCGCCGAAGCGTCCGCAAATTGTGGGGGTTATTGTACTGATTACTTCTGTTGTCATCTCTGCCCGATGTTGACGCTTGTCTCGATATCGACGTGCAATTTGCCTGTCGGATGTTGGCCTTAAATTGGAATTGGCACTCGGACCTGCGGAGTTATTGCAGCATTAGATGACGACAAAAAAAAAGAAGAACACCGAGATGAATTCCCCCCTCCTTCCTTGTAACTTTTCCGCACAATCGCCCAACTGGGGTGTTGCCAAGTCTTTGCGGCGAATAATCGTCGAGCTGTGACATTTTTACTGGCGAATCTTGTGAATCTTCAGCTCCCAAAGGGGGATGCGGAGATGGGCGGCAGCGGTTAATTTTGTGCTAGGTGACTCCCGCTCACCGCCCCCCACCCCCGGCCATCTGTTCTCCCGCTCTCATCTATATGGATAAGAGGACACGCATTAGCATGGCTAATACAAAAGTCGTCGTATGGCGCGAGCGCCCTAACAAGGCGAGGGCGCGCTGCGGGAGCGTTTTGTTGAGTCGGGGTAAAAGGCCGCACGGAGTCGGCGGCGCAGGGGTCGCACAGCATTATGTCCATCAGTTTAACCTTGGCCTGTATGTAGATTAACCTGCACAGCTGCGTGGGTTCTGCTGATATTTTGCCCGGAAACGTACAGTGGCCAATCACAGCACAGAAACAGGTCCGTCGGGTCGAAGTAGTTTTACTCCTTTAATGGGGACACGATATGGAGAATGTATTTGTTTATGTCTTGTATAAAAATACTGTGACCCACCTCCATCGCGTTCCAGACCAAGTGAAATCCAAAATGTTGAATCAGTGGTATCCAAACTACTGCCCGGGGGCCATTTGCGGCCCGCCGTCCATTTTTTTTTAGTGGCCCGCGACGTATGCTAAAAATGTCATTTGACTCAGTTCAAATAAAATAAACAAAACAAAAATGTTTGGAGATGGTCAAAGTAAGAAGGGAGGGAGTCGAAAAATACAGGTGCTATTCAAGGTTATTTTAGTTCATTAAAACTAATGAAAAAACTAAAATTCAAAAAACACTATTGTTACCAAAATAAAATAAAAACGAAAACTAACTTAAACTACATTTTATGTTTACAAAACTAAAACTAGCTATAATTATAGCAAACATGTCCTTCGTTTGAAAGTATGTCACACAGAAGTGATGTCATCTAGCAGCAGCCAATAGAAAAGCACCAAATGATGACATTGCTCCCATGTTGTTTTTTAAATATTGCGCACAAATAATACACGTTTTAAAAAAAACTAATACTAATACTGAAACTAACAAACTAAACTAAAACTAAGTATTTTTTAAAGAACTAAACTAATAAAAACTAACAGAACCACCCTGAAAACTAATAAAAAATAACTAAAATGACTATAATAACTCTACTGCCATATTACAAATAAATTGGTTTATATACTGGAGCAGTTTTCTAAGTATACAAAAGCACAAATAAATTATTTGTACAATTTTTACGACTAAACACAATTTCTCTTCATAACATTATGTGGTCCTTGCGTCCTTCTGATTTTCTGTATGTGGCCCTCAAATGAAAAACTCCCCTGTGTTAAATATAGTTAATAACACATTTAATCACAAATCAATACATTGAGAGAAAGTAAGACCTGATCACAAATAGCAAAAACTTGAGAATAACCCCCCCCCCCCCCCCACCATTTCCGAAAAGGTTTATAATTGTCTATAGGCGCCCCCAGGCACTGCTTTTATATTAGACAGGGTCATGTCCAATCTAAATAAAGCTCCTCAACTCACTTCAACGTAGTCCCTTGGTACCAAGATGCCACTAGAAGGCGCCAAAGCATCACTTTGACATTAGACAGAGCTTTGGCCTGACACGAAAACAACAAATAAGCGAGTACTTCCACGTTCTATTTCCAGGCTCCTGATGGGTTTGACCTTGGAAGTCAAGGGGACTTCTGGAACTTCCAAGCTCCAGTTGAAACTTTATTTCCACTTTGCGGAGAGCCAACTTACTGTCTTCTGTGTCCAATTCTCATTGCCGAGTAGAAAAATTGCATCTCGTGGGGATCTGGACTTTCAAAGGCCAAGTGTGCCGGACTAGGAGGTTGGAGATTCACCTCCAATGGTTAGGGGCAACCCTAATTAGGTTCCGGATTAACCCTTTGGACAAGATTGTTTACTAGTGGGTCCATCGGCGAGCGCTCTGTCTTCTGCCAAACGCTAAGTACGCGTGACAACACGATCGTGAAGCATTTTCGGTGCCCTCGGAATACCGTGTGAACCAAACCTAGGGGGAGGCAATTCTTTTCAAACCCATTAATTGCTTCAGAAACTACAGATGGTGAACCCACCCTCGGTATGCCCCAAGCCAGCAAGGGGGAAGGGGCCCCCGTCCCTGCCCATAAGCCTGAAATGGATACATGATACAGATAAACGGATTTTGTGGCATGAGGGACGAGAGCGTCTCCACTGGGCCAGGGACGGAAGCAAGTCCGGAAGCAGCCACTCGGCACGGGGAGTCCACGCTACGACGCGGCCATCCCAGTGTGTCCGGAGGGAACAGCTGTCCGCATCCAGATGTTGACCGCGCGGCGGCCGGTTGACGGATGGATGCCTCTCGGGGAAGAAAAAAAAAACGCGGCGATTGCCAGCGTGTTAGTCAAGAATTCCTACTAAATATTTCAAAGGGCCAAGGGAGAGAGACAAAACAAAGTGGATATCAGAATCTGGAGCAGCGTTCCCAGAAGAGAGCGCCCCCACCACCCCCCCACCCCCTTTACCCGACTCCCGCTCCTTCTCCCGGTTACAGCCGAAATAAAATCGTTTGATCTCGGCGACTCCAGCGTCTATTGTTATCCTGCCGTAAAGCTCCGCCCCTCCCTACAGAGTGAGTTGTTGAATAGGTAGAGCAAATATCACCATTAGTTGGATTCATTGCTAATTTGGAGCATTTTATCAGACCTTCCTACTTTCGGTTCGGGAGACCTGGAGCACGGCGCTGCCTTGAATTCTCTGATTTCCCCCGTTAAATGAGACTGACTTTGTTGTAAAAAAAAATATAGTAGAGCTATTTTTGTTAGGGATAAGGTGAAGAATCCAAATCATGAAAAACAATCTTGACAAACGAAAAACCATAAGACATCTTGTTTGCAATATGCAATGTCAGAGGAAGACGGGAACAACAACTTACCGTACTTTTGTATCCTTGCTCTCAAAGTGACATTATGAGGTTATAATGAACGTATTTTACAAGTCTAACAATAACAACAAATCCTGGTACCTTGTTGGGGAAAGTGTGGTTGGCGCACAAAAGACAACAACTCCGGTACTTTGGTCGTAAGCAAGGACAATCAAGAAAGCAATAAGAAAAAGACAACAACAACATCTGTTGGAACCCGAGGATAAACACGCGATAATAGTAAAATTTGAGACAGTGCGAGTAAACTTTTCATCTGCCGGCGCATATGCGACCAGTAAATTTGACGATGAAATCTTTTGTGTTGCGAACAAACTTCTGCTTTGATTTCAGTTGCTGGCGATAATGCACAAAACCGTAGGTAAATTTTTTTGTTTAATGGTGTACGCCATGGATATGAACACTAGCTGTCTCAAGGTGGAGTCGGAAACGTGTCCACTGGTCGGCCATTTTAGGATAGGTTGATTTACCCACTTAAGTACTTGTAACTCGCTGAATTCTTGATGAATTTAAAAACGGATTGATTTATTACAAAGCTTATTGACGGAGCTATGATTCAGTAACCTGGCAATAGCCAGATGGATATTGCGGAGAACTCCCTTGAGTGAAGCGCATATCCATCTGGTACCCTCTCCACGGTAATCTGGTCGGGAAAGGAGGGACATTCTGTACAATAATTCAAGCTGATTGGACGATGCGGCATCCCACACGCTTGTTTTAACCAATCACGGCCATGGGTGAAAAACACGAACATCTTACCAGCTAAGTGCCCCTCGCCGTTCAACATTCAACAAGGAAACGGTGAGCAGTTCTGCGAGAACAGAATTAATTGCAGCGTCCGTTCGTCCATGTTAGCTTTGTTTGTTAGCGCCGGCCTCTGCGCTGGCTTCCTGGTTTCGTCACAGTTGCATATCCCGCCCCCAAACACGATGTCGCTCTGCGATTGGTCCGGACCACCAGTGGTTCGAAATCAACGGGAGCGGTACAAGATTTATTCTCCGGAGTTTGTGGACTCACATATACCGCGAGAATTCATCAAGGTTAACTCATTTGCTCCCAATAACGTGTAAATACGTTGTTTTTTTTATGTTGTAAGTGTCCCAAAGACGTATTTATATGTTTTTTTGTTTTTATGCTCGAGCATACAGAAGGCTTTGATGCAGCCTCTCAACTGCAAAGAACGCTTGCAGTAGTAGTTATTACACAAACGGCCAGCAGGTGGCAGCAGAACAAAGGAGATCAACCAGGGTCATCTAGAAAAAAAGAATTTTAAATAGATTTGTGAAAACTGATGAAACTTAGCTCTCTTCTAATGCTAATTGTTGCAAAACGGAAACAGATAGAAACATTCTTTTTTTTTTTTCCTGATGAAAGAAGAGACTTTAATCTTTCGTTTGATAGGTTCCATGCTTTTATAGCAATTGAACACAATATTCTGTGGGCCTTGCAAAATCAGTCAAAATCCAGTAAAACAGCCGGGAGCGAACGGGGACTGCTTCTGTGAAAATGGCTGGGAGTGAATGAGTTAATGAGTCAGGCTGAATTCTTAAAAATAAAACATTTTAAACATAGTTGCTTGTGTCATATTTAACAACAATAATGAAAACCGGTTGAAGAATTTGGGCGAGTTGAGCAATCTATCGTCTATTTCAAAGTCCGTGCTCCATTGATTGTTTTGTTATGAGTGATCTGGCAGCCCTGTCCCAAGATGGCCGCCCTGGGTTTAAATTTCTTACCATTGTCTCACAGCGCGGACGAGCCATCTCGCGTTCATATCTATGGCGTACGCCCTCCTGTGCCGAGACAGATGCCCCTTCCTATGGTTCCGCACCCTCGTGACCCAATCATTGCAAACCGCCCTTCCTTGGATATCGACCCGCTTATTTGATAAAGCTCCTTATCAGGTCAAAGAAGCCAACGCTGGCTGTTTCCTTATCATGGATCGAGCCGTTCATTTGCATCGATCGCAGTCCTAAAGACCCTTTTTAATCAAGAGATCTCACGTTCCTTTCCTCCCTCTCGTTTACCCGCGCCGTCTCCGTCCTAGCGCGGCTTTAAAGGGATTTCTTCTGGCGGTTAAGCTCTTGTTAATTGTCGGCAGCCGTCGGAGGTTATCGGACGCTGGGCGAAAAGGGGCTGAATAATAACAGCAGCTCCGGCGAGCGGGCCCTGGTGGAAAACGATTAATTCAGGAGAAGAAGAACAAGCTTGTTGGGGTTTTTTTCTTTTTCCTCACCAGAGAGCCCCGAGAGGTAGGTGAAGGGATTTGATGAAGGGCCCGTAGGTGGGGAAAGGCGGTTTGAGATAGTGAAAAATAAGGTAAACAGGAGCAAAGATGTTTTTTTTTTTAGCTGTTCGGTCATGCGGTGCGAGTGGTCAAAAGAAATAACAAAAGACGACAACAGACTAATCTGCAGATAGACGGGGAGAAACAGCAACAAAAACTTTGGGAAGACCGGATTGGTTCCCAGTCGGTCACATGGTTGAGACGGAATCCAACACTACAAAACACTGTCAACTGTCAAGTCTTTCGGTTTATTCCCGCTGACTCGCCATAAGAAGTCTTCAACCTTCTATGGATCTCACTCTGCCTTATCGATCCTTCCCTCCTTCCTCTCTTTAGTTTTTCCTCTGGTCTCTTGAGATCTCGCTAAATTTGCTGGAATTTAGAGGCTTCCGGGGTTGGCGTAAGACTTTGATTTTGTAATCATGGGGAAGGCAGGAAGTGTTTGGTCGGTGCTGGATTTCACTTTGATTTATCTTTCTTTTCTCTTTATTTTTTTCTGACCTTTTCTCTGGTCTCCTGACCATTTAAACTTCACGACTCTGGCAAGATTCTGAAGTACCTGGTTAAGGCGAAGGGTAATGGGATATTTATAAGGCTTTAGGTGAATTAATGAGTATAAATTTATACGTATTTGCACGCACGCACGCACGCAAACGCACGCACGCAAACGCACACACGCAAACGCACGCACACACACACACACACAAAAAAAAAAAAAATAGAAGTCCTCAACCTGTCCCGGAGTCTGTCCTCCATCCTGGGCAATGGGCTCTCCTTGGCAGCCAATCAGGCGCCACGCCTCGGGTCAGTGCCGTGAAGAACCCATTTAGGGGAAAAACGTACGACTGGCTTGGGGCTTTTCTTCTCCGACCGCGGTCAAACCGAAAACACATTTCGTAACTTGCTTTGCCGTGTTTTGCGTGAGGTGTTGTGACAGCCAGAAATAACACTTACCTCTCACACATAAATACAAAAACTCTTAGATTCACCTTAAACCCGTCGTGAAAACCAAGCATTTACATCTCATGCGCAGCAAAAAAATTATTCCACGCACCCAAAAAAAAAAAAAAAACTCTAACCGTTCTCACACACAGGATTTTATTGGTCTGCGTTAGTGTTTTTGTAGTGTGAGTGCTTTCTGTTTTTGCTTTCTGTGTGACCTCTCATTTACGCCAACAAACCTCTCACACTTCCCAGAGTTTTTTTTTTTTTTTTTGTGAGAATGAAAGTTTTTCTTTAGCGGTGAAAATCCCTTACTTGCAATAAAAACCTCTCGCACAGACATGAACTCACACGAACCAATATAACTCTAACTCTCTTTCTCTCGCACTTGCGCTCGCTCTCTCACTCTGTCTCACATACGCTCACAGCCACACACAAAAATCGTTTGTTTGTTTGTTAGTTTGTTTGGAGTGTGCATATAAGAATATTTTTACTTTGTGTAAGATTTCTTGTGTGAGAGACAGTTGTTGGGTAAGTATGAGGGGTTTTAATGTGTGAGAGCGCTTTGTCTCTGACATGAGGGTTGTTTTTTTTTAATAGTTGTTTTGTTTTTTTGTTTTTTACATATAAGAGACTTTCTTCAGTGAGAGGATTTTGTTGAAAATGAGAGTTTTGGTATTTCATGAGCAATTTTGAGTCAGAGATTTATTTGTTGAGTGAGAATTTGTTTTGGTATGTGTGAGATTTTTTTTGAATGTGAGATGTTGAGATGACTGAAGCTATATGCTGCTTGTAATGAAGAAAATCGGTATCGGCAAAAATGGGGATCGGCAGGTCAGACTTCTTAAAAGATCGGTGATCGGCCGGAAAATTGGGATCGGTGCACCCCTAATTACATTATTATTCTATGTTTAACTATCGTTGTGGGGACCGTGTTGTCCTCGTGGGCACATTTGGTGGGCCCCACAAGTCCAGACCTTTTTTTTTTTTTTTTTTTTTTTGAGGGTCAAACTTTGTTTTAGAGTTTAGGTCTGAATTGGATTTTGGTTGGGGTTAAAGGTTAGCCAATCAGTTGTGATTGTTAGGGTAAAGGGCTAGAAATGAATTATGTCACTGAGCCAATCCACCTAAGATATTAAGACAAACAAAGATTTATTTTTTTTTGGTGTATGTCAGAGATTTGCTGCGCTATGTTTGCTGGTGTTTTGTGAGAGTTTCCACATGTGAGAGTTTCCTGTTGTATGTGAGAGGTAAATGTTATTTTTTGCCTATGAGGTACCCACCTGCCTCATTGTGTGTGTTTTGCACGCTACGACAGCTTTTGTGGCGGCTTCCAAGAAGTCTGGGAAACGGGGATGAAAAAAGCCCGGCTTCATATTTTTTGCTTTATATTTCGTCCGCAAGGATTGCTGGAGGATTTTTCGCTTTCCTGCTCTTTCATGTTTTGTCAGGGAAGGCGATGCTCCTGTACTTTTTTTTTTTTTTTTTTTTTTCACACTCCCCCCTCCCGGCGAGAGAAGGGCTTAAAATGCTTTACTCTCGCTTTTGGATATGAACACTTTGCCTCGGTTGCTAAGCCAACGTAAATACTTTACTCGGGTAATCTTTTCTTTTCTCCGGGGAGTCGGCGGGAGAAATAAACGGCGTGGCGTTCTGTTTTTTTTTTTTTTCTTTTTTCTGATAAATGGCATTGGTGTGCACTGCTCTTGTTGTGACTTTGAGGGCAGAGGGGAAGCTAAGGAGGTGGCGATCGAAGAGCAGAATGGAGGGAAGATGACAAGATATGTTGTTTGTCTGATCCCTGAGAGGGGAGAGCTTTCATTACTCCGGAGACTTTTTTTTTTTTTTTTTTTTTCCTGCTTGTCAGACGGTGGGGTGGGTCGGTGTTTGGGAGGCGCTGCAATGCGATGTCAGGCCGGAGAGTCAGCCGTGATGGAGTGAAAAAGTGCGCCGAATGCACCTGAGCGCCATCCAGGACTACAAAAGCATCGACTGTATGTTGCGCGGAAATGTCTTTGATGATTAGAAAAACGAGTCACACACACACACACAAAACAAAAAATGTTCTTTGAAGGCTGATTTGTCTTGATGTTAATGTATATTGGGATCTTTGAAGATGGAATTGTCGTTAACGTTTACAAAAAATATACATTGCATTTGCTGAGGGCTGTCTTTGATGCTGACATAGAGAGACGTGTATTACATTTATTTACAATATGTATTAAACATTATACATTTATTAAAAACGAGCTCTTATAAAGACAAAACATGTACATTTAGTTGGCTGAAGACTGTCTTTGTTGACATTAGTTGTGTTAAAAAGTCATGTGTCTTTGATATTCACAAACTGCACCTTTGGATAATGAAAATGTCATTCTTTGATGTTTAAAAAAAAAAAAAAAAAAATCTAAATTGTCTTGTTTGCAAAAATGTACATTGAGTTTGTTGACGACTTTTTGAAGTTTGCTGTAAAATATGTCTCTGGTATTCACAAAAACACCGTTCATTGGGTATATCCATGACTGTCTTTGATGTTTAAAAACGTGTTTGTCATTTATCTTTTGGATGACTAAATTGTCTTTGATTTTGATTTTAAAAAAAACAAACATGTACCCTGAATTTGTTAAAGACCTTGGAGATTCACTGAAATGTTGTCTTTGATATTTACAAAAACATGTCCATTAGTTGTAGTGAATATTGTCTTTGTTTAAAAAAAAAAAAAACATGTATGTAAAAGTTTTTGAAGAATAAATTGTCTTCATTAGCAAACGTGCTTTTACTGTGTTGTAGATTGTCTTTGATGTTGATCATTAATGTTTTATATTTATAAAAGTATTTAAAAAAAAAAACATCTTTGATGCTGAAAAACAAACTTGGTTCATTAACTCATTCACTCGCCGCCATTTTCACAGAAGCAATCCCGTTCGCTCCCGACTGTTTTACTGGATTTTGACTGATTTTGCAAGGCCCACAGAATATTGTGTTCTATTGCTATAAAAGCATGGAACCTATCAAAAGAAAGATTAATGTCTCTTCTTTTATCAGCAAAAAAAGGAAGTTTCTATCTGTTTCCGTTTTGCAGCAATTAGCATTAGAAGAGAGTCAAGTTTAATCAGTTTTCACAAATCTATTTAAAATTACAAGTAATTTCGCTTTTTTTCTACATGGCCCGGGTTGATCTCCTTTGCTCTTCTGCCACCTGCTGGCCGTTTGTGTAATAACTACCATTTCTGCAACCGTTCTTTGCAGTTGAGAGGCTGCATCAAAGCCTTCTGTATGATCTAGCATTAAAAAACAATCAAACAAACAAAAACGTATAAATATGTCTTTGGGACACTTAAAACATGAAAACAAAAACGTATTTACACGTTATTGGGAGCAAATGAGTTAAAGACTAAATTGTCTTTGATGTTTACAAAACGTGTCTTAGGTTCATTGAAGACTCTGAAGTGTCTTTGATGTTTACCAAATCTGTGCATTAGGTCCATTGATAACCACCAAACTTCTTTGGTGTTTACAAACCACTAATGTCAGCTTCAGTAAAGAATTTAAATGGTCTTTGATGTTCACAAAAATGAGAAGGACACATTCAAGAGCAGAGAATCGGTGGTGATGGAGAGGAGAGGTCACCGGGTTCCACTGATGGTTCCGCCGATGAAGCAACCTCCCCATTCCAACCAAACACTTTTTTTTTTTTAAATGAACCTCTTTGGGAGGTCTGTCGTCTCCGCCGTTTGGACTTAATCACGTCCCTGGAAGTATCTGGCTAATGCGACCTGAGGCTGTCCCGCGTCGTCCTCCTTCTGCCAGGGCAGCGCCGAAGTGAGCCGCCACGACGACGACGACGAGCGAGCGAGCGAGCGAGCGAGACCGCCGGCAAGTGGAGCGAGCCCCTCGGTGCTTCCACTCTACGTGACCTCGCTTTTGAACGTTGCTATGCATCACTCAAGCCTTAACGGCGACCTCTTTGCACTGCATTATGGGATGCCGGGATGTTTGGAAATTACATGCCAGCGTAGAGCGCTCGAATACAGATTGGAGCGGTCTGTTCGGGTGCTTTTATGTAAAATGTCCCTCACTGAAATGGAATTCACAATGTTTGCCCTTCTCGGAATTGGAGGGTCACTCAAGGCTATGAATTGTAGGGGTGCGAATGGCCTAGTACCTGACGATTCGATCCGTATCACGATTCATAGGCCACGATTCGATTCAATACCGATTAATCCCGATATGAATTTACAAGTCGATTGTTGTGATTTTTTTTCACTCAAATTTAGAAAATACTATTCAGCAAACTTGTAATGTACACTGTAAGATTTGTATGAAAATGTATTATTTATTGATCTCAAACTTCAGTGTTATAACTGTGAGCCACTGTATTTAACAAACAGGTTGTAACCTTTTTCATGTTAGAACAGCATTGAAATAAAATAGTAAGGCTTAATGTTCCATTAATATAACATTCTTCCATGCTTAAGGTGTGAAAGTTAGACGTTTTGTTGAATATTTTTTCAGCAAAAATGGATGTTAAAAAATCGATTCGGCTGCCTATTGAATCGATTCGAGAATTGCGTGCTTTAGTATCGCGATATATTGCCGAATCGATTTTTTTAACACCCCTAATGAATTGTCTTCATTGCCAATGTTGACAAAAACATCGAACTCTTAATATGTTTGGTTTTTGTTGTTGTTGTTGTTTAGGGTCCTTGTAGGGCAGGGGTGTCCAAACTTCTTCATTTGAGGGCCACATACAGAAAATCAGAAGGACGCAAGGGCCACTTAATGTTATGAAGAGAAATTGTGTTTAGTCCCAAAAATTGTACAAATAATTTATTTGTGCTTTTGCATATTTAGAAAAATGCTACAGTGTATAAACCAATTTATTTATAATATGGTAATTTTTCATTTTAGTTAGTTTTTATTAGTTTTCAGGATGATTCTGGTAGTTTTTATTAGTTCTTTAGAACATGCTTAGTTTTAGTTTAGTTTGTTAGTTTCAGTATTAGTATTAGCTTTTTTTATGTGTATTACTTGTGCGCAATATTTAAAAAAACACCATGGGAGCAACGTCATCTGAAGGTGCTTTTCTATTGGCTGCTGCTAGATGACGTCACTTCTGTGTGACATACTTTCAAACGTCATTATTCCGGTTTATATCAAAATAAATCCCATAACAATTACATTTAAAACCATCCCCAAAAGCTCATGTTTATTACCAAAAACGAAAACAAAGGACATGTTTGCTATAATTATAGTTAGTTTTAGTTAGTTTTGTAAACATAAAATGTAGTTTCAGTTAGTTTTCTTTTTTTTTTTTTTTTTTTTTAAAGCATTTTCGTTTTTATTCTATTTTGGTAACAATATATATATTTTTTTTTTAATTTTAGTTTTAGTTAACTAAAATAACCTTTAATCCCGTTCTTACTTTGACCATCTCCAAACATTTTTGTTTTGTTTATTTTATTTGAACTGAGTCAAATGGCATTTTTAGCATATGTCGCGGGCCACTGAAAAATGGACGGTGGGCCACAAATGGCCCCCGGGCCGTAGTTTGGACACCACTGGTCTAAACTGTCATTATCTTTCTGATGTTTACATTTGGTTAATTGAAGACAAAATGGTCTTTGATGTTTCCAAAATCCCAATTGGCTACATTCATTGAATTGATGATGAAATTGGCTTTAATGTTTGCAGAAAATTTTGTTACAATTTTAAGTGTCTTTTGTTGAACACTCAAACTAGTCTTTGCTAATTATGTAGGGCTAATTGAAGATTAAATTCTCTTTGCGGTTTAAAAAGTTTGTTCCATTGATCGCTCCAGATTGCCTTTAAAAAACTAAACTATCTTTACTGTTTACGATAGTTTCACTTGCGATGAAACTGGTTTTACAAGACAAAATTGTCTTTGAGGATTAGGAAATAATGCATGAAGACACAAATTTGCCTTTGATGTTGACAAACAACGAGTATTAGCTGCTTTAAAATGAATCCTGGTTTGCATTTCCACTTTCATGAGCATGTTTTTTTTTTTTTTTTTTTCCCCCACCACACACAAATTTTCATCTGCTTTTTAACAACCCTAACGGAGATTAATGACATCTTCTTTGCCGAGTCTTGCCGGCCCAAGATGTAACTAGCCGGGCAAATGAATGGAAGCCACCGGAAAAGGAGATAAATTATCTTTTGGAATATTGAAGACGAGAGGCCACCTGCCGCTCGTAGCCTCGGTGCTGGACCGCGTCCACTCATTACGCAGACAGACACCACTTAAAAGTCCGCCTGCCTCTACAGGGGCAAATATGCACTAATGTGCTGGAGATGGGCTTTATATATTTTATTTGATATTTTTAGGGCGGTGGGGGCGGACTGTGATGTATTTGGCGCCCCCTGTTGCCTGTCTGGTTCCCCATTCGAATGTGTGAAGACGGAGTGAGATGAGTCATGCATCTCACCGAGTCGCATTTACATTTAGTTCATTTTTTTCCCTTCTTCTTCTTCTTACGTGTGCTAAATGAACAGTCCACTGATTTCTCATTCAAAAAAAAAAAAAAAAAAAAAGCATGGGAGCATTGGAGTAGAAAGGGATGGAGCAACAGCGCCCCTATGTGGAAGTCTTGGCAACTACAGAACCCCAGCATTTGTGCACTGTATAGTTTTAGCCATCACTGTATTTTCATTGATTTATGTTAACCTTTAGAGCCCTCTAGTGGCGAAATGTGTAGTATACATCAGATTGCCTTGAGATGTGACGTCACGTCAGTGTTCAATGATGTTACTGAAGAGCAACACGTACCTGGTGGCGTGTTTGACCCTCGCCGCTCACCTGAGGCTGTAAGTGCCGATTTTTTGTGGCCAATTGTATAATTTCCCGCAAGATATATAGCTAGTCAATTTGTACGTTCTGGGGGATATAAATGTTGCTAAAAAAAAATGTGTTGAGAACGAGTCATTTAAGACGTTAGCAGTCGTTAGCATGTTATGCTAGCGCACCTGAGTGTTGCTAACTAAGCTAACCGTGTTAGTGTACTTTTCGTTGTGTTAGCTCTTCTACTTCAAATTCAAAACGCATGCTTTATAATGTAATTCATGTTCTAAACATAAAAATGCACTTTATGGTGTGGTAAATTGTATTTTATTTTATTTACTTGTTCATTTTTTGGAACAGGTGTATACTAATTTAGCAAGAATACTGTATTCATGTTGTACTGTAGTTTACCAAATATAAGAGAGAAGAAACAAGACAAAACGATAGGCGATAAAACATCTCGTCTGTTAACTGTCTGCCTAGCTGGATAGAACAGTACATATAGTGAAGACAGAACAAATATATGTTTAATATAATAGATAATAATAATAGACAAACATTATAAGACATGCATTTGATTGAAAGTGAAAGACTCAGTAGTTTAAAGTGCAACATTGAGGCTGTGGCACCCTCTGCTGTTTGCCTAATGAAGCACAGCATTGTTGCAGGATGACGCCAATTTATGGATTTTATTTGATATCATCCTTTCTTTTTCTTCGACATGCCAACAAAGTTGAAACAATAACTTACAAAAATGCCCTCATTAATGTTGGTAAAAACACATTTCCTTACATTCACTGGTTTTGGAACTTACAAAACAGTAAACAGTAAATACATTGCTAGATGGTCTTGATATTTCTGATAAATAAGCACATTATGAAGACTCAAGTTGTCTTTGACGTTCACTAAACATCTTTGTTCAGTTCATTGAGTACTATAAATAGTCCTTGATGTTTTCAAACGCAGGTGTGTGACCACAGAAGACGCACCTGACCCCTCACCAAACAAATCGCCGTGCACGTTCGCGGTTACCGTGGAAACCTAGCCATGGGTCAACAAGGTAGGAATATTTGCAAATGCGTCTCAATGATTCCGTTAGTCGTCGAGTAGAAGTTGCTTCGCCTTTAAAGCGGCGCCACGCGCGGATTAGCGTTTGCGTTAATGCGCAGCCACCAAATTAAGCCATGCGGATGGAAATAAGCCTAACGTGGTTCGACGGATTCTGTCACATGTGGACGGATTTAGTCGACGCCAGCGGTCATTGTGTCACTTAACGTACTTAGCACATTCAATTACTTCATACGAAGTTGTCTTTAATGAATTGAATAATCATGTTTTCATTTCCAAAGGTGCTATTATATTTATGTATACTATTCAATGACAATAATATACTATTAGGAGAAAAATATATATTTATAATAGGAAAATCTATATTTATAAATACATTTATATACATATTTCTTCTACAAAAACAAACAAGAAAACAGTAGAAGCGTGTGAGAGGCCTGTTTTATTTATGTAAGAGCAGGCTTATGTGAATGAAAAACTTTTTTGGCAAGTGTGAGACTTTATTGGGCAACTACATTTTTTTATTTATTGATTTTTTTGGTGAGTGCAAGATGTTTTTTTTTTGTGTGTGAGTGTATGTTTTTTTTTGTGCATATGAGAATTTGTGGGGGGTTTTATGTGAGTGAGTGAGAGAGTTTGTTTTTAACTGTGTCAACAGGCATTTAGTGCGTGACTAAAAAGTCCCCCGTGCACTTTTTGTGCAAATTTTTGAGTTTTATGACTTTTTTTTTTTTGGGTGTAATATTTTCTTCCAGTGCTTGTGAGAGGGGTTTGTTTTTTTTGTGTGTGAGTGTGTGTGCAAGAGGTTTAAGTGAATATGAGTTTTGAGGGTCTTAAAAAAAATGTGAGTGAGAGAATGTAAGAAAGTGAATGGGCGGGAGGTATAGTATGAGAGGGAGAATGAGAGAGGAGAATTTGAGAGAGAAAATGGAAGAGAGAGAGAGGACATGAGAGATTTTTGTAAGTGTAGATGAAAGGTTTTTATTTGATTGTTATTTTGTGTGTCAGATTTTTTTTATACTGTAGGGAGAGAGTTGCTTTGGAGTGTATGAAGTTTTTGGTATGTGAGAGAGATTTTTTTTGGGGGGGGGTTTGGGGGGGGAGTTGTAGTGTGCGAGAGGTGTTTTTCTGGTCTATGTGAGAGAATTTTGTAGTGTAGTGTATGAGAGTTTTGTGTGAGTGTCTTTTTTAAATGTATGGGAGAATACATTAGGTGCGTGTGATATGAAATATTCCTCTTCTCCTGAAATCTGGCCCCTCCCTTCCCTTTCTCAGGCTCTTCCCAGCACTCCCTCCCGTCCCGCTCTTCCTCTTCCTCCCCCCCACACACACTCGTTTGTGTCACACTCACTTTGCGTACGATGGCAACATACACAAGATGAGTGATGGTGGCCGGGTGAAGCTTGCGCTCTCCTCCTGGCTGGTCATTATCGCTGCCACCTTGCTCCCTTACTGAGCTGACACGCGCGTGTATACCCACACATGCACACAGAGTGAAAGCCAAAGGATGGGGATGCAACCACAAGACAGCGTGGCATCTGATTACCTGTCAGGTGAGAGAGCGCCTATCTATCTATCTATCTATCTATCTATCTATCTATCTATCTATCTATCTATCTATCTATCTATCTATCTATCTATCTATCTATCTATCTATCTATCTATCTATCTATCTATCTATCTATCTATCTATCTATCTATCTATCTATCTATCCATCCATCCGACTCGGGAAAAAAAAAAGTGGCAGTCATAATTTTTCCAAAATTAAGCTGCGTTATTTTAAATAAATAAATACAATTGTAATTTTACATTTTCACATATTTTAAGAGAGCAACATAGTTTTCATGAAAGTGTAGTTTGGAGTCTGGTTGAAAAGTTGAGGAAAAAAAAAAAAGTATCTTGAATGATTTAAAGTAGATTTTTTTTAATGAGTAAATCTTATGACAATGAAGTTGCATTTTTGGAGAAAATGTTCAAATATTACAACATATTTTTTGTGTACAAAAATTGAATTTTAGAAATTTTTATTTTTTTTTTAGATAAGGGTCATTCAATAAATAAGGTGAATTTTTCGGTATTATGACTTCTAATACAAATTTAATTATATATATTTTACTTCTTTTTCCACATGGATTTATTTTATTTTTTTTTACAGATTAAAGACAAACATTCAGAGTTTTGGCGATTAACAAAGATGGTCGACCTAGAAGCATGCTCCAGGATTGAACAGGTTCAATTATTAAGTTTTTTGGTTACAGAAGGGTGCAAGCAAGTTGAAATTCATAGGAGACCTTGCCCCTTCGGGCTTTCACCTGTTTTGGTCCCTTGAAAGCGTTCATGAGGCACAAAGTTTGAAAGTGACGATGAAGTCAAAAGTGCTGTGAGCGACTGGCTGAGACTTCAGTCCAAAGATGTTTATGCTGAGGGAATACGGAAGCTTGTGCACAGATGGGAAAAGTGTGTGACGGTGCAGAAGATCAATTAAAAAAAAAAAAAAAAAAAGAAAAGTAAAATTCTATCTGTATTAGAAGTCCTTATACCAAAAAATTCACCTTATTTATTGACTGATCCTCCTTTATATATTATATATATATTGATGGGAAAATTGTGCTTTACAATAAAAAGTATTTATTTACTATAAAATAAGAGAGGGAAATTTCAGAGCTCTGAGATGCAGATGTTCATTTTTCAATTTTTATTTATTCATTTATTTATTTATTTTTGTCCAGCCAGACGGTTGCAATTAGCAACGCTAGCTCAGCATTATTTATGCTCAAGTGTGCCGCATAGCCGCCCGGAGCAGTGGCAGCATGGCAGGTGGCCAGCAAGATTATGTAACTGTCATGATTGTGGAACATGGCAAAGAAAAAAAAAAAGTACATAGTAACTGCTCGCTAAGGAAAGTAACAAATCCACCTAAAGACGGCTTGTGACTTGAAAAACTCTCAAATTGTGACGCTCGTCAGTGAACGTGCCGCTGTACAAAATTCCTGAACTTATCGAAAAGCCTCGCGTCGAAGCGGAGAAGCCGCTCATTGATCGTGTTACTGACCGACCTCAGATATCTGAGGCCCGAGGCTCGATCCGTCCTTCTCGTCACGCTTCGACCGAGCGTCACCACGGCAACAGTCGCTCAGGCCGCTGATTTCAGGTCAGCTCGTTAGGTCCGCGTCACATTTGCTGCAACAATTAACGAGTTGCTAAAAGATGTTACTTGAGTAAGATTAAAAAAAAGTAAAACAATATATATATTGAAAAATAAAGGTTTAAACCACTTATTAGTCCAGGTATTGACATTTTTGTATTATTTCCTATTATTTGTTTTAATTAGTCAACAAGGGCTGTGAATTTTTATGTGTAATGTATAATGTTTTATGGTAAATTATTTTTAATTCATTTAATTCAAATATTGCTACCCGTAAATGTTCTGAACTCCTGTTTCCATGTGCATTTTTGTATTCCTTTGAGAGGCTGATGCTCCGGTTGACAGAACATTCTACCCACGGGATTTTTTTTCCTCCCTACTATTTCTTTATAGGAATGCACAAAATTCACTTGATTTACTTAGTGCACTCAAATTTGCCTAAAGGACGTACTTGATAATAATCAGCTAATGGATTACTATGCCAACCACGGAATAAACAATCAGTCTTATTGACATCCATTCATTTACTTATCATGGTAATCCTTCAAGCGCATATCAATAGTCCTAAGTGCTCGTGCTCAGCAATGTTGTGACGATTCCCTGTTCGTTTCCGCGCCGAGTTGGCCGTTTTGAATATTTCAAACATTTGGAAGCACGTTTGCTTTTTCCGGCCCGGGAGGTTATGTTTATTTCATCGCTGCGGCTTTGTTTGTCAGCAGCCTCAAACGACACACGCACATTTTCAGGCGAACTTGGCAGAGTAAGAACGTGATGATCTTCTCAAAGTGCTTTCAGCGTCGTTGAGTTCAATGGAACTTAAGTTGCAAAACAAAAACAAACTCCAGTGCTTTCACCAAATCAAGCAACCTAAGGAAATGACATTTGTAAATACAGTAATAAACACAAATAACTAACGGGCTGACTTCTCAGCCAACCAACCAACTGTCCAACCGATCGATTGATTGACTAACCAGCGACATACTATCTAACTAAATAACCAACCAGACAACAGACTAACCACCCATCCACCACCACCATCCAACTAAACAAACTGACTGACTGAACAATTACCCAGCCAACTAACAGACTAACTACTTTCCCAACTAACCAGACAACTGGATAACTGACTAACTGCTATCCAATGAACCCTGTCTATCTACTTAACCAAGCAACAAACAGAACAAGCACCCAACTAATAAATCTAACCAAGCAGCAACCATTGACCCAAATAACTAACCAAAAATGACTAACCAAAAACAATCTAATCAACTAAAGAACTGATGAACACACAAAACAACCAACCTTCTGACTAACCCACTTTCCCTAACTAAGTAACCAACAGAGCAACAGACTAATTGACTTACAGCCATTGAAACAAGTAGCTAACTGCCTAACAATTGCCAACAGACCAACCATGTAACAGACTAACTGACATACTAATAGCATTGACCAATTAAGTAGTAATCTAACCTACAAAATAACCATCCAACAACCAAGCAATCATCTGAACATGGAATCACCAAACCTAACCAAACAACCAGTAATATACTGAAACTGACTCACTCACTGACATGACTGACTGCCAAACTATGCACCTGACCAACTAATGACCAATCTAAGCAACTAACCAACCATCTATTCAAGGAAACACCTAGCCAACCCATCAACTAACTAAACTACAGACCAACTATTTATTCTAACTAACCAACTATCTCATAAACTTACCAACTAACCACAAACCAAATGACTGATGAAATCTAACCTAACAACCATCTAACCAACCATCAAAAAAAAAAAAAAACAGCCAACCACAGTGGCTGATGCAATCTGCGGTTCGACCACCAGGAGGCAGCAGCGACCAAATGCATGCAAATGCACGGTGAGGGCAATCTGCTATCTGATTGGAACACGGCTTATCTTTCCCACACAGTGTAACATGGAGCGCGCTCATGCATGACAGTAGCACTCACACGCACAAGGCCACTGAATAGCCGCGCATATCTCTCCTTGCACCGCCGCCGTCATTGAATTGCAGATTGCGACGCGGCCCGATACGCAACACAGCAAAGCAGTGCCAGAAGAATTCAACCACAGGCTTGCAAATGAAATGATCTTCCGATAAAGTTCGTCCCCCCCCCCCTTCTCTCCGCAGACGTCCGGCGCCCTTCGCAACGCTGGCTGTCACGTGGCCGATCCTTCGACGAGCGAAACGCGTGGAGGCCGCAGCGCGGCGCTGTTCGGGATGGTGGCCGCGCCGCGCTCGTGAATGAAGAGCAGGTAGCGACATCCGCCCGCCGTTCTTGACGTAGTCTTAAGAGCAGCATGAATGGAGCTCAGGGCAAGAACAACAAACTACAATTTCTTGTAGTTTTTAATGTGCCGCCACACATGAACAAAACGCACGTGCCCAAAACCACCACATGTAAAGTACTGATTTAACTCTTCTAAATTAAAGGAAGAAAAAGTATGGACTCTGCAATGTAATTCAGTACAGTTCCGTGACATGCTTTCTTCTCAAAAATCCGCTGCTTCTGTTTTGTTTGTTAAGGGCGCTACGACACAAACACCGGACAAAAGGGTTGCGTTACCGCACGCTTAAGAGGTGGATTGGCTGTTTTTCTTTTGGTCCTCTCTTTGTCCAGCTAATCTGCTACCATCGAACGTTTGTGATGGAGCCTTTGAAGAACCAAGTCCTGACGCACGCTGATGCCATTGCCCCTTTTACACTCATTTATCACGCGTTCCACAGCTGTGTTGTTGTAAGAATGCAGAGGTGGCCAACCTACGGCCCATGGGTCATTTTTACCTCGTCAGACCATTTCACACGGACACAAATTTGAGGAATTCCCCGAAATGTTTGCTATGTTTTTTTTTTTTAAATAATAATAATAATAATAATAAAATTGGCTGGACATTAAAGGCTATGCTACATCTCATCTGAAGAAAGTTTATGCTGCTATGCTACAGGATTTTGGCAACAAAGCTATACTATTTTGCTTGTCATTAGTCAACCAGACAGTGCTCATTAAGAAAAATAAAAAATAACGGATTTGGTTTGTCATTAGGCAATAAGGCTATGCATCATTTTGCTGGTAGGAAGGTGATGAGGCTAAACAGAAAAGCCCAGTCATTAGGCATGAACAGATCATGCTATGCTACACTTATAATAATAATTAATTGATTGAGTTTCAAATGTATTGACTAGGGATGTAACGGTATCCAAACATTACGATATTATCACGATATGAAGCTCACGATATGATAATTATCACGATATTGTGGAGAGGTGGGCGATATTTAAAAAAGGTCTAGAAAAAAAAAGTGCTTTTGTACATAACAGCAATGCTAATAAGCCACCTATAATCTCTAATAGCACTTAATATTAAGGCCCTTACTTTTAATACACGCACACATTGAGTTCCGACATATTGACTCGGTTCACCGGCATATTACGTTCCCCTTCGTCTGACAATTAGTGTGCATTTTAAACATAGAAGGGCCAAAACATCCCTAATGAAAATTAAACTGCACTAAAAAAAAAAAAAAACTAGCCACCACAGGGTGTTAGAACTGCACAAACGGAAATCAACCTGACTTTTTGAACAGATGCGCTGCTTTTAAATATTGTGAACATGACGACGACGATATTGTGGCAGTTTTAATATCACGATATTGATCAATTGATTGGAATTTTCTTCCGCTCCAGATGTTGCTGCAGGAGCACAGAAGATGCACGTCGGGCAGGGCTGCTGTTCTACGGCGCACCATCAGCGTGCCGGCCGAAACGCACTTGAGCGAGTTGCGCGGCCGGCAGCCGTCCACCGAGAGCGGTGAGTACAACTCTTCAATCATTTAACAAGCCAGGTGTTAAATATTCAACACTCGTACTTATGCAAGAGAGAAGACACTCCATTGCTGGTATTTAGTAGTAAGAAATGATCACTTCTGCAAAGGTTTGTGTATTTGTTTGCAAGATTTTTTACTTTTGGTGTGGAAGCAGGAGTTCAGTACATTTCATGAAAGCGATTCACCCTGTTGTTCATCGATGAATTGATTGTAAGTTTTCCCTGGAGTTGAAATTTAACCAAATGCCCATCACAAAGTTTGGAAAAATGATAACTTTTTGGACTTTTTTTTAAAAACTGTGTGATTTGGGGTATTGAAGCGGGAGTTCAGAACATTCCAAGAAAGTGGTTCTACTAAACCATTAATCGATCATCAATGTCCAAATTTTGTCAAATGCCCATCCCTTATACTGCATACATTTGTGGACGCATTTATTTGTTTTGACATTTTGAATAATTTTGAGCAAGGCTGTGACTTTTGCCATGGAAGCAGGAACATTCAGAGGTGTTGACTCCCAACTATTTATCGGGGAAGGAATTGTTGATTTTCCCTAGATCTGGATAAATGTGTAGATGTTGGTATTTATTCTCACTTTTGTGAAATTTTTGAGCAACTACGTGATTTCTGGTAAGGACACAGGAGTTCAGAACATTCATTAATCAATGAATCGATCATGAAATTTCCCAATGCTGAAACTTTTGTCAAAGACCCATCCCTATCACCGGTTTAGCCCACTAAGAGTTGGTATATACCTGTTGACCAATAGAGGGAGACATTTATTCACAAAAATAGCAACCACATGATTGCTATGATTGTAGATTTAGTCTTGAACCAAATCAAATCTTTCCGGCAAGTAACCCTAAGAATTTTCAAAATGATAAAAATGTAACCTTTAAAATATGTCGACAGGATGATGAAGGCCAAATAAGTGAGACAAGCCGCGTGTCCTTCTCCCTGTGCATCCTTTGCATTGCTCACATTTAAGTCTGCCGTAAAATATGAAATCATATTTCCTAGATCAAAACGACACAATTCAATGCAAGTGTATGAATATGAATTACAAATATGAATATGGATGAACGGCCTCTTTTCTGTCTCTGTGACACCAAATGCTGATGGGTGCTTTTGTCTGTTGGCCTAAATGCAGAAAATGGGAAGGGGAAAAAAATGAAAAAAATTGAGGAATATTTAAAAACCAAAATGCATTCAGAGAGAGAGGGGGAGATGCAGCAAGCTAGCTAGATTAATAGCTAGCTAGCAAAGTAGCTAGCTTGCAAGATGAATTGATTTCTAGCTAGCTACTTAGGTAGATACTTCATATCCGTGTATAATAACTTCTAATTAGATTTTATTTAAATATATGTGGTATTAGTTTGAATATTCTTTAATTTTAACATGTGTATTTTGTTTTAAAAGTGAAAGTAAGTGAATTTTAAATGAAGTACACACAATTTTATTTATTTTAAATACATTGTTTTCTTTAATTTAAAAAGGTTTCATTTAATATTATTCAGTTTAATTCAAATAAAATACATGGATCACATGTCATTTTATTTCATTTCAAGGCATGCAATTTTGCTCTTATATTTTTATTCAAACAAATGGCATATACTTTGCCTTCTCACAGAAGTCTAAAGGTTTTGTATTAAGAATGACTGCAATTTGGAACCGCTCCAAAACATCAGTTTCATCTGACTATAAGAAAATCTCCCACACACGTGGGAAAATGTGGTCTTTTTATATCCATTGTATATAGTATAGATCTGTTTTTTTGTTTTTTTTTAATTCTTTCAAGAATATTCTTTAACATGCCATCCTGCATGCCATTTGTATTCCAAAAAAATGCTCTGAAGGTGCCAGAAAACAACCAAAAATGACACGCTTTACCTCGGTTTTCCCAGCGGCTAAATTTCCCCGCCGAGGGGAAAAAAAAAATGTGCTGATCGGCATCAGAGTTGAAACCGCTGGGCCAAAAAGCTCCTCTGCAACCACAAGCCTCTCTCTCTCGCTCTCGCTCTCGCTCTTTTCGCTCTCTCTCCACCCCCTCACCGGCTCTTTGCCTCCTCCCTCCAATCCACTGCTGTACTGTACTGGCTCTCCCTCCCTGTCTTTTTTTTTTTTTTTTCACACCACTCATGCGAGTTGAATCGGAGCAGCAGCTCGGTCCGCGGACAAAAAAAGAAAACTGTTGCATTAGCAGCACTTTTGGACCTTTTGACCATGGATGTTTGAGTTACCATGGAGCCCGAACTGGATGCTCAAAATGGTGAGTGACCATCTTAAGACACCCAAAAGTTACAACCCGACACTTTTTGAGAGCTAAAAAGTCGCGTCCGGCTGAAGAGGCGATGTGTCTGTCATCCTTAAAGGAGAACTGAAGGCAAAAACTTTCCTTGCAATAATGTCTTGTAAGTGCCGCCGCTAGTCTAAAAAAAAAAAAAGTCTTATTCTGGTTAATATTCCCCCCCCCCATAATTTTATACAGTTACGTTCGGAAGTGTTTAACCGCAATTAACCGTCCTCTGCTGTCGACTGAAATTGACGTCAAAGTACCCTCGGGCTCGCATTGCGACATCACAGCTCACCTGTTTGCTGAATTTGGTCACGTGATGGCCACTTTTTCAGTCGCTAGTAGAGGGAGGTATCAAGCAAAATGGCAGCACCCTGAGATTGGAGAATGGATGGAATAATCTGCTTATTCCATGAACAAGTCCCGCCTTCCTGCATGGCGTCACGTCAGTCATTATAGCCTCACCGAAAATCTGTCAAATTTTGAACTGTTCTTCCTCCAACACATCGCTTCCAACAAAAGCGAGGGGACTCCTAAGTGAAACTGTCCAAATTTGGCCCAGTTTTCCTCGCCAGTGTCATGTGGCCCGCAAGGTCTCAGATTCGAATGGAAAGCAAATGTGTTAGAATGTCATTGACAAATGTTGGACAAATAACACATTATCAGTCGTAGAAATTTGCAATTTTGATTGGTTTTCAATAGGACATTTGTCTAAAGCAGCAAATGTGTCTCTTTTTAAAGGGGAAGTTAACCCCCCCAAAAAATTTTGACAATAATTTATTCTTTAGAGCCCCACAAGTCTAGATATGATATTCTGATGAATATTGCATTAGTGGAGTTAAGCAGCAAAATCCATCAGTTTTTATCAACATCAGAAGGCGGCCATTTTGCCATTTGCTGTCGAGTGAAAATGACATCACAGTTGCTCAGGTAACAACCAATCACAACTCAGCTTCAGTAAACAGATGAGCTGTGATTGGTCGTTGCCTGAGCCCTGAGCAACTGTGACGTCATCTTCAGTCGACAGCAAGTGGCAAAATGTTGTTTATGCTTTGTCATCTTTAAGTTGACTCCCTTCCACTTAAATGTCACCAACGCCACGTGCGGTACTTTTCCTCCGCCTTTCACTTTCGCAGTCATCTACCAAGGCAACAACGGGAGGGCTGCGGTGGGCGCGATAATGCCATGCTTCTGCCAATCCTGATTTGTATGCAGCGTGTCGCTCGCCTGTGGGTGTTTGTGTGCGGGCGACGGCGAGAAAGAGCGAGGGGGCAGCATGGGGGGGAGGGGTTTAGTCAGAGGGAGAGAAAAAGAGTTATGTACACAGATAAATCCCGCGAGGATCAAGGCGACAGTGTAGTATTTTTTCTCCTTCCCCCCTTCATCTTCTTCGGCGGCCTCCTCGCTGCTCCCGGCCGCCCGGAATGTTTGAGGCTCAACCGGATCATTAAGAATAAGAAGAGAAAGAAAAAAAAAGGGGGGGGGGGGGTCTGGGGGGCTGGGAAGCAATAAAAGTTGGCTTTAACTAAACCTGAAAAGATGTTGTTTTTGTCCTCGTGGCTGCTGGGAATTGTTTAATCAATCTCCCCGAGATGACGAATCCAATGAAAAAGAATGCTTGTAGACTGAAATTCGAGGAGGGTTAACTAGGACCAAAAATGTTCTGCTGCCCCTGTCGTTAATTGCGCAGCTAAACAACCAATGGGGACATGTTAGCTTTCGCAGCAAAAATTCCGTTAACATTGTTGTATGTTGTGTGCAATAAAACCTTTTGTGTATATATTATTATGTACCTGTGCCTAAAAAGCAAAGCCTCTGTTGCCAAAAAAATAAATAAATAAATAAAGTTTTAGTTAACCCTAAACATTTCTTGACGATAATATGTTATATGTGACCTGACTAGTCTAAACATGACATTCTGCTTAATGTTAAGTTTGTGGAATAAGAGCAAAATCCAGCTGTTTTTATCCACCTCAGGGGGCGGCCATTTTGACACTTGCTGTCGACTGATGATGGCATCAGTGTTGCTCAGGGCTCAGGCAACAACCAAGCACAGCTCAGCTGTTTTCTGAAGCTGCGCTGTGATTGGTTGTTACCTGAGCCCTGAGCAACATTGTCATCATCAGTCACCAGCAAGTGACAAAATGGCCACCGCTGTGATGGATTTTGCTACTTAACTCATATTCCACTAAGGCAATATTAACCAGAACATCATATTTTGACCAGTGGGACTAGCCCAACCCCCAAACCGAACCCCCCAACTTCATAAATCTATCTCTACACCATTGTAACCCTATGGAGGTTAGGGTGTCTGGAGTTGATTTGGACACGTCCTCAAATAAGGCTACATCTTTCAAATTGTTTTCTTTTTTTTCTTTTTTTTCTTTTTTTCCCGAGTTGCCGCCGGTGGGAGTTCTGCTGATGCTGGACATTCTCCCGCACTTAGCGTATGTTTTGGATCCACGGCGACACTGCATAACTCAAATAACAGAGCTGCGTTTTGAGCTGCAGCAAGCGTCGCGCCGCCGTTTCACCGACTCCCGTCTACATTTGGACGCCGCTCCCGTCCACTCAGCAATTTTGTTTTGGAATTCAAAGGGGGAATCCTATTTCTCTTAAGAAGCACCCAAAGGCATGCTAAGTGCTAAAGCTAGGAGAAAATATCAATAAATCCAATAAAATAATAATGGCGGCACGTTGTCTTTTAGGGCAGGTTTGTCAAATAATGCTTGGACTATTTACAAGTGAGACATTTTTTCCCAAGACCTTTTCATAAAGCTGATACCAAGTAAACTTAGCGACCTTGTGCGACCCTGACTTACTTTTGACCCGGCATGTGCTGCCAAGCTGCAAACATTTTGCAATACTACTACTTTAGTTATTATTTACATATATTGAATTAGAATTGTGAAAATATTTTCTTCTCATCCTTGCTGATGGACAAAAGCACACCTTTTGTTCCATTTTCCACGCGGCCGTGTCTTGAACCTTTTTCAGAATTGACCAGATTTCATCCAGATGTAAGCAGTGGTTTTGTGGTTTTCAAGCGCCTTCGGCGGCGTTTTTTTTTTTTTTTGTGTGTGTGTGCTTCTGCCAAGGAAGAATGCGCGTCGCTCTTTATACAAGCGTAGCCTCACTTGTTTTGTCATGTGCTAACCATCTCGCCCGAATTTAGTGCTGCGCGGAACCAGGCGTGTATATTTGAGTATTTTAGGAACCTGGCCTGCAGTTTTTGTGCGTACGTGTGTGTGTGTGTGTGTGTGTGTGTTTAGTTTAACGCTGTAATCTCGTTTTAAGAGAGGGGAGTCGATTTTGTGGCAGGCCGCAGAATTAAATTTAGCCCAGAGAACCCGGGAGTCATGAACCTTGTGAGGTCACAATCTTTGCCGACAACTGATTTAAGAAAAAAAAAAAAAAACATCCAGTTTGTTGCCCTTGGTGTCCTTTGTGTCATGTAAACCGTTGCTGCTAGCTCAGCCTTGATTTTTCTGTGTTGTACTCGGTCTCCATTTTGCTGTTGTGGTTATGAAAAGCCTACTAGAACATCTGAACTGTATTTGAGCGCTTTAAATGGTGATATGTGTACGCGTTATTCTGAAATCAGACTGATCCGTAGTTGTGAAGGTGTGCACGCTTGTGCAACCACATTACTTCAGTTTCTTGTTTTTAGTTCAGCTTCTGAGGTGATTTTGGTAAAAATGTTGTAAAAGTTTTGAAATTATTTACCCTGGTTACTTTTTTCATGACAGAAATCTGAGATTTTATCAGGGGTGTGTAGACTTTTTTTTTTTTTTTTTTTCCTCAACGTAGCCCGAAGCATTTCATGACTGCTAATTCTTATGTAAATGCATCAATCCCACACTGAGCGAAGTGTGCCGGGGGCGCTGGTGAGAGCGACAGGAGAAAGAGAGGTGAGGAAAAACAAAACGCGGTAATATATCGCCGCAGTGTGATACCAAGCAAGCAGTCGAGACAGAATGCAGTCCGGCAAGTCTTTCCGCATCAAAATAGGACGCTGGAGGAGGCGAGAGTAGATTATGCTTACATGTCAACAACCGAGTTTTAAAAATTCTATTTTTTTTGTCTTTGGGTTTTTGAAAAGTTGAAAAATATCTCTAGTTCATTTTTACCCCAAATTGCAGTCTTCCCTCGCTATAACGCGGTTCACTTTTCGCGGTCTCGCTGTATTGTGGATTTTTTTTTAAGTGCAATTTTGCATATTTTTTTACAGTAATATACCCATTTTATAAAATTTATGAAGGTTTGAACATTGTCAATGTTTGAACATTGTTTGAAATGTGAGAACATGTAAATGCCTCAATGAGAAAAGTGTATAAATTGTGCGGTCGGGGATTTTAGAGCCTTAAAACATTTATAAGAGTTGTAAAACATAAAGCTAACTACTTCGCGGATTTCATTTATTGCGGGTATTTTTTGGAACCTAACCCCAGCGGAAAACGAGGGAACACTGTAAACACAATCCTACCTGCATCTAAACCTAATCCTAAACCTTAATTCTAACCATAACCAAAGCACCCAACATACAAGTAGAATGATGTGGCTATGATACACTTATAATTCTTGTTTTTCATGTACATACGGTGGCCCTGAATAGTCAAAAAGGTGACGTCACACTGACAAAAGTCAGTAGAATTGCGTCCGTCATCAAAAGTGCTTGCTTGCCATGCAGCTTCATGCTTGATAGCAATCGATCACGTTAAACCACGTTGTAGTCCTTATTCCCTTTTCGCACCTTCTCAGGTGTGACAAAAACAGAGAGTGAGCGACCGCCAGTGCAGGATTAGGGACAGGGCGAGTAGTTGAAAGACGAAGAGCGGCGTTCCCGCGGACTCCGGCACGTCACTTTGTAATTCTATAGGCCGCATACCACAACGTATTTGCTCACCATGTCCTTTGTGGGTCTGCAGCGTTGCACTTTTTACCCCTTGGTGTTGACGTGTTATATTTTTTTATATATTCATTTATGATACATGTTTTTAATAATAATAATAATTATTATTATTATTATTATTATTACTAATATTTTATTATTATGGATTTTCCGCAAGCATATATTTACCCCCCAAAATACAAATATATCCTTGTTAATAATAATAATAATAATATTAATAATACTAATAATAATCGTCATCATCATCCCAACAGTTATCATAAGGGACTTTGGTGTTCATGTCTGAAAGGGGAGCAGCTATACTGCACCATTGTTTGTAATCGTACGCCACGATGAGACAAACAGACGGCCTCCAGGCTTTTGAGTAGTGTGACTGGATGGTGGGATGAAGTGTCATGTGAAGTGAAGAAGGCGAGGGTGCACTGAGAAGTTTGGGGGGGCTTCCCTCCATGGACAAATGTTTGGCTTGACAAATGTCCCAAGCAGAAACACGAGTGTCATTCTTCAGAAATGGGAGGAGGCGGGAACATTGGGGGAGGGGGGTCTCTTTCAGTTTTAAAACTTGCTTGGTTGGTCTTTGTGTTAGTTGCCTCTTAAGACTTAAGTGCATTCACAAAAAAAAAAAAAAAAAAAAAAGAGTTTTATAGGCAGTGTGAAAAGAGACATCAAATCAACAGAAAACAGATTTAAAAGATTTTGTAATTAAAATAGAAACATCTGATTCAAAATCTGTTGTCACATGCACAATTCATCTTCACACCACTTTGCATATTCATGTATGATTGTATATTTTGCAATTTTCTTTCTATCTATCTAGACAGACACTAGCGAGTTAGCGAGCTGTATGTAACGCTTTATCGTAGTCCATCTCGGAAAAAAAAAAATGGGCTGGAAAAAAAGCCATGAAATGAAGGATATATTACATAATAAAAATAAAAAAAAACATCTCCCCAACAAGTACATGTCTTATTTGTACAAAGCAAAGCTTAATCAGTTAAAAAATAAATAAATAAATAAATAAATAAAATAAGTTATAATACCTTTTTGGGATCTTGAGAAGGTTTAAAAAAATGGCCAACAAGTAAGAAAAACTACTAAAATAGAGTACCAGAAGCATATTTTGAGATTTTAGATATTTTATTTTGCTTTGAGTGGATCGAGTTACTGTAGTGATGATATCAAAAATCCAGGAGGGGTTTCAGTGGCGAAGAACTGGAGTGTTTCTGGTGAGGCCCGAGCCTGGCCCCGCGGTTTTTCGCTTGGGCCGCAACAAAGCCTCCCATTGGCTGGACGGCGATGTTGGAATTTGGCTCCCAACTCCACCTCCTCCTCCTCCCACCTTCTCCCACCTCCTGCTCCCTTCGCCCGGAGGAACAACACGTTGTTCCCTCTACCTTCAACAATGAGGGGGGGACTAAACAGTTTACTTCCTAACTGAAATCAGCAAGGACGAAAAGAAAAGAACGGGACGCTCCAGCTTTGTGAGAAAGTGTGTGGGAGGCGGAGGTGCTGCATTGGTAGATGGGGGCTGGGAGGGTGAGCCCTGCAGGAGTCCTCAGTCAGGACACACATGCACTCTCTCGCTCTCTTTCACACACTCTCACATAGCAGAGGAGTTGCTTGGTTGGTCAGCTCACTAGGCTGGGAGCCTGCATGACGGGGAAAAGGAAGCAGAAGGAGCAAAAAAAGGAAAACCCCAGCTCCTACTTGTTGCTTTGGTTGGGATTTCTTCCTTGGGATGAGAGTCTGAGGTAAGGAAAAGCCTCCCCCAGATTTCGCACCGTCATCTTTCCCCACCGCCAACATGTGTTTACATGCCACACATTGCGCCACGGTCCTTATTAGACTTTATTTAGTTTTCATATTCCATTATGTGAACTTTTCCATGCAGTGGTAGTAGTAGTAAGTGTCTGTGAATGTGTCTGGGGGCATTGTTGTCCTATTATTAGAGCGCCAGCAGCTGTGGGGAAGGAAGTAAGGCAGAGAAGCGGGATTACCATTGGGGGGGGGGGGGGGGGGGGGGGGTGGAAGAAATGGGGCGAGGGGGGGTTGAGGGGGTGATCCAGCGGGAAATACGGACTGATTTTTGGGGACGGCGTTCCCAAAAGTGGTGGTAGTCAGAAATCCACAGTGGAAGTAAAGATTTTGAGGTTGATGCCTTTCACACAGGTCATTGAAGCTGGATTTTCCTCAGCTTTCTGTCCTGACGTGTAAGGTACAGATAAAAGATTGGCGGGGCTGACCCGGGGAATTTGCTTTCTTCAAACATATTATCAAGGAGGAAGTGTATATAGGTAGTTTAAGAAGCGAGACTTATCTACTCCGATCCCTTTATGACAAACATTTGTCACTCTCATGCAAATGTTTCTTGCTTCTGATTATTGCCTGAAGCCTTTTTCCAAGATTGCTTTTTCCGTGTGTAAGATACTCAAGCAGGATTAGGATACTAAAGTTGACCCTAGGGATCTGTCAATGTCTGACCTATCAGAGATTTTCACGCATCTAATGAACCGAAGCCGGCTTTTTGAAAGTCACCTGTCCCAGTTTGTAAGGTACCGTTGCAGGATTGTGGAGGGCTGAAGTTGAGCCAGGGAAACTTCTGATGTAGTATCAGAGACAAAGTGTGCTGTTTAACACCTGAGACAGAGACATACAGTACTACCAAGATCCCTTTGTTGCCGGACTGAGGGTTCACGCATCCAACAATCCGAAGCCGGCTTTTTCAAAGCTCGTTCTCCCCCTTTGTAAGGTACCGTTGCAGGAATGTGGAGGGCTGAAGTTGACCCAGAGACATTTCCGATGTAGTATCAGAAATGAGGTGTGTAGTTTAACATGCAAACTTTACTGCCTGGAGCCCTTCAGGTCATTGGCAATTGTCCTTGTCTCGCTGAGTTTTCACACATCAAATGATCTGAAGCCAGTATTTTCCAAGTGTTTAAGGTACTGAAGCCGGACTGGGAAGGCTGAAGTCAAGCTGTGGGAATTTTCGGTCTTCTGACAGGACATGGTTGTTCAACAACTGAGACATACTAACCTTCAAGCTCTGTCTGAGAGAGATATTCAATCTCCTATAAGCTCCCTGCAGTCTTGATCAAAACTTTTTGGGGAAGAACTCCAAGAGTTGTGAAAGTGGAAGACTACTCTGGCCATTACAACCTTCCCCAGGGGGGTTGATTTGAATTCTTCGTCCCTACTACCTGAGTAAATGCAGAAACTGAAAAAGTGGGAGTATTTAATGGGGTGTTTGGGAGAAGGTGACATAGCGTCTCTCCCTCTCCCACCACCCACCTCACAAACACCTCAGTGTGTTTTTTGCTGAGGAGGTTCGGCTCTTGTTTCCTCCGCTTTCCTTCCAGGTTTTCGAAGAGCGGCTATGTAATTAGCCACTCATAAATCCACAGACAAGTGAGGGTGTCTGACAGCCGTATGTAGCAGTGGCGTCTTTGAAAGGTGGCGTTTGTTGGCGTGTCGTGCGGTCGCGTGCGAAGCATCGAACGTTTCGGAAGGAGGGGCGTATCAGGGAACGCGTGTTGCTAATTAGCGCTTCCCTCACTTTGATTTGCTGTCAATTACTTTTCGGATGTTCTGAAACGCTACTATAATGCTTTTTATGCTATTAGTATAATGAATGCTATTAGGCTACAAAACAACAACCGTCCAGACAACAATGAAGACTTTTGTCCGCCTCTTAAGATGTTTTTAGCTTCTCATTGGGTCAGGCAGGAAACGGAAATCATGCCAGCAGCAGAATAATGGATCATTTTTAGGGGGGGTAGACACAACGTTCACAAAGCCAATTTTTGCTAGAAGAATGTGCATTCTAGTGACAATGTATCTGTTAGAGGGCAGTATTGCTCTACCTTTGAGCCAGAGAAAAATCTCAGGGCACACCACCAATCCAAATCATCAATGACCCATCCATGAATTGGAACAGGAAATCAACCATTTTTGTTTGAAAGCAGCAATTTTGCTGCAAACGAGGAACATTTTTTATATGCCAGACAGATGAGTGGCACTTAATTACAAAGCTATATCTCCTTGGCCATCTAATATGTGGCAAAGGGTAGCATCAATATTTGATTCCCATTTCCAGGATTGGACAGGAAAGGAAGAGAAGTTGGGGTGGGAACCAAACAGAAAACAGGAAAGAAGGAACATAAACTCCGCTCCCTGAGGTTCCCCTTTTTCCCTTCAAACGTACCTCACTTCCTGTCACGTGGTCCGCCCAAGCCGCAACAGGAGTGCTATTTTTAAGAAAAATGCTGTGAGTGTCTTTGTTGAAGCAGCTGTGTGCGGACTGAACTTTCCTTCCTCCTCTTCTTCCTCCTCTTGAGTGTCTACCGTCCCTTAGTGATTGACAAGAAAAGGACATAATTGAGAGGAGATGTGTGAGAATATTTGTAAAAGTGCCACAAAATGCAATGCAGTATCTGGTTCCTGTTGGCGTGATATAGAGCTTTAAGTCAGTACTGCAAACCTTTTGTGAAAATAGAATTAAATTTGGATGTTCTATATTGGGTGTGTCCATCTCGGTTTGACAAATGTTTATGTTGCGCTAGCTACTAGCTTGTTTGTGTGTTATCTCTTTAGTGTGTTATTAGTCACTGGCATTACCAGTTTAGTTTGGTAGAATGCAAGCTAGACTAGAAGTCAATACCGACACAAAACTCGTAAACAAAATAGTGCTTGTTTGAAAATGAGGACTACTGAGTGGGGACTGCTATCTTAGCTTAGCTCGAGCTATCCGCTAGCCATTTAGCTGCCAGCTAACTGAGGTGTACTGTTGTGTGAAGAAAAGTCTTTTTATCTGGATCTTCTGCGAATAGTGTCCATCCTTCTGTGATGATCGGCTCCGTTAGCCTCTCGCTAGCCATATCCTACATTCGACTACATGACATTACATGCGATTACAAAGCATGCGTTTGCAATCTTGCTCTCTGTTTTCGGACCACTTAAAATGCACATGGCCATTTAACAAATTACGCCCATTGTTAATGTCAACAATGAAGCCTCTGTGGCTGCATGAGAAGCCGTGAATTCTTCAAATTCCGACATCAGAACACTGAGTATTACTCAATACAATGAGTGGACAGCTAAATCCAATATAATGCTTCTACAGTCTTTTTGCCTCAATGTCAACCTTGTCTCAAATGTTGCCATGCAAGAAGGACTTCAAATATCGTACATGCAAGATTTAAAAAAAAAAAGAAAAAAAAAAAAAAAAGGCAAAGACACAGCAACCAATATTCAGCATATTCAGACTTTTTATTAATGAGCCAAACTGTCTGTTGTTTTCCTGGACTAGTTACTAGTTACAGGATGTTATTAGCCTCCGAGGTACGTGGGCCTGTAAGGAATAAAAGGCATTGGATAAAGTTCTTCATTGAGAAAGACAAACTTGTTGTGTTTGTTGGAAAGATTTCTTGAAAACGAACTAGTGACTTTATTTATACTTAATGCGATTTACAACCAACTGTGGAATGACTAGAAATAAATACAGATTAAAAATGGGTATTCAGTCAGATATAATGTAATATCAAGACTATTAAGGTTTTGGTATTAGTAGCTTCAACAAATGTGACAAAAAAAAAAACATAATTCAAGTGACTGTAGCATGAACGTAAATTAATAGTCAGTCTGACAGTGCTGGTCCACAAATAATGTTAGCAAAGTTGCTAGTCGCTGTCACAATACATTTACGTCTTAGTGACTGCACCTAACAAAACAAAAAATTGGCTTGTATTTTCCTACATAGGCTTTTTAATATGAATTGTATTACTAGTATATGTAAACTTTTTACAAACAAGTTGGAGGAAAAAAATATACATTTTAGCTATCTTATATGCTAGCTGTATAACCACTAAAGTACTTTAGCCACTTTCCCAATGTTTGCTTTATTGTTAGCCAATCAACAATCATTATAGAAATCTAGCAACATCACACAAGAATCACATACTGTATATGCATAATAATAATAATAAAAAAAACTTTTAGATTATTTAACCTGAAGCTTTGAATTATGAGCTCACGTTCAATCCAAACGCACACTCGAATAAATTAAATTTCATATCCATAATCTTCCATGATCACATCAACGACGATGAGTAAGCGACTGAAGATTAAGTTTGGCTAAACTAAATGTTCACTATTCGAGTACCCAGACGAGAAACACCGCTTTGAGTTAGCCATTCCCCAGCAGAGTTAGCCAAAGAGGCTAACTGGCAAGGTGGTTTCCCAATTGCACACTCAAGGCTTTCTCTTTTTGCTTCTTCCTTCTTTCGCTCCTCTTTTGCTAGGATGTTGTCTGCCAAGGGCTGGGGGGGATTTACACGGCACTTGGCTGCTAGATTAAAAAAGAACAGGATTACGAGTTAGGAGGAGGAGGCGGAGGACGACGGCTTTTATTTTTAAAGCGTGTGCTAACATGCGTGAGCTCTCGGTGGGGATCAATGAGGTCTCTGTCTTTCTGTTTGGGGTAGGGATGCACTTTTTCCATTTTGCTGCATCTGTCACGTGTTTTGTTTGATCCGCGCAGGTTTGATTGAAACGGATTCCTGCGACGTAAGCGTTCTTACCGTAATCCCGATATTATTGTCTCGTTGTTTGACATGTGACGGTGTCAAAATGACGCTCGGTAGCAGCTATTTAAACGTCAGCACAATGTAAAGACCACTGGACTAGGCTTTTTGTTTTTTCCCCCCACTTGTTGTCCATTGATTTTGAGTTGTGTACTCCTAGCGATTAAATTTTGGTGACTTTTGACCACGGTAAATATGCTGATGTGGCAAATTCAGTAGAAGTACAGATAGTTGTGTAAAAAAAGAGACTATGGTAAAGTAGTAAGAAAATGAAAAGAGACCATTTTAAGAAATACCAAAACATATAATACAAAAAAAAGAAATTTACAATGAAATGGTTAGTAATGTCATACATTATAAACAGTGTTTATTGTGATTATTTATTTATTTATTTATTTATTTATTTATTTATTTATTTAATTAATTTTTTTCATTTCTGGCTCTTTGGGATAATTAAAAAATCTCAGACCAAATTGACCCATTGACCACAAATAAGAAATAGATGATAATAATAATAATAATAATGATGAATTGTAATTAAATGGTTCACAATGGCGTTAATGTGTGATGCAAACCATTTTTAATGACTTATTATTTTGTGACTTTTGTATTAATAGACATCCCTGGGTGAAATTGACCCAATTTGAAGTTTTAAGACTACAAAAAAATAATAATAATAAATTCAGGAAATTGCACTGAAATTAATCGTAACAGTAGAGTTAATAATTTATTAATAGTGTTCATACCCCCTACACACGCGCGCGCGCACACACATTTAAAATTCACCAGGTCATACTGACACTTGCTTTAAGTTTTAATAAATATGGCAGCTAAATACAATGTAATGTAATGGACTTAATAATGTCATAAAACTGTAAATTTCTCTCTCTCTCGCTCGCTCTCTCTCTCCCCCTCTTGTTTTGGACACTTTTGTCAGTGTCAAATTGACCCAAGCACCTAAAAATTTCTGTTGCCTGGAAGAGAACACAACGAAAGGCAGCTTAACAGTTGCGATTAGAAAAGCCCACCGAGGAGGGAGATAAAAAGTAACATGGGTTATGATGATGCAGTGACCTCTGACCGGCTTAACGCTTAAATCTCCCTGCGGGCATCCTCTCATTTTTGGGTCTGGCGAAACTTATCTTGGAGTATTAGAATTTATTATTCGGCCAGTAAAATACACAAGTCTCCCTGGAAGTATTCCACTAAGTATACTTTGCAAATGTGGAATCGTTTGGAGTTGTGCATTGCCGCTCTATCCACAAGGGGGAGGTATTGGACTGCATTCTAATATCCATTTCACTTGTAGTCTCTTTGGTAACTAAGCACAATCAGATTTCTGCCAATGATGTTCATTATTGATCATTCATACACCTCCTATGAGCTCATTGCTGCAGTGTTACCCGACTATCGTAAGTCATGTATGTTTTTAGTTAAGTAATAAGTGTTAAGTGCCGCGCTGAATATCATTACGGCCTACTAAAAGGAACAAAAATAAACCAGTATAGTATGCATTCATTGTAAAACATGGCATTTTATGTATGGTTTATGGTTTAGAATGTGCAACAACCAACTAAATCTAAAAACTAAACCGAGGTTTAAAAAACAAAAACAAAAAAAACAAACAATAATAATTACTAATTTTTATTTTCAAACTATGTACAAATGTGCAAAAAAAAGTCCATAATCCAAACATGTAACTTTTGCAGGGCCCTAAGCAGGAGCGTAATTCTGCTGATTGGCCACCTGGTGGCAATACAGATGTATTGATATACAGTGCAAACACTGGTTGCTTAAAGGGTTCTAAAAAACAACAACACTGCGACACCGATGCTTTTCGTTGACCCAAGATCTGTGATGTCACGTTTCTTATTTTGCATTAGCATTCAGATAAGCAGACCTTTATGTGCTCGTTTTAAATGTACAAAGTGTCATTAATTCTCTTTAGTTTGACAGTAAACTTGGAGTTCACTGTACTGTCCATCTTGTGATGTTTTTGTTTGGTGATGTTGAACTCTTTTTCTCAAGTCAAATAAAGTGCCCTGGCTCAATAAGGGTTGGTAAACACTGTTAAAGAGGAAATGCAGTTTGGGGAATCTTGGCCCTCATCCTTAACGATTCAGCGTTTGCTGGAAATTGCAACAAAAGAGCTCCTCGTCATTTACAGACGCTTCCTGAGCACGCGGGCTCCGTGTCCACCTCCGGCCGGGCGATGGCTGAATAAACAACAGGCAAGCGCATTCTGCGCGAGGCTCTCTCTTATTGATACGGGGACAATAGGGCTGAGTGTTAGCGATCGATGCGGCTTCCTTTGCATCTGTAATCTCTTCATCAGTGTGCTGTTGCTATATGCAGGGAAGAATCACTGCCGAGTAGTACACTTCAGTTGTATTTAACTTTAAAGTACAACACATTTGCCTTTAATGTTTTAGAACCTTTTGGATTTTTCTTTTGTTTGTTTTCAGGTGCATTTCCAGTTATCAAGCTATTTAAGAGTTCTCGTGTCTTCATGACATAACTGTGACCTTTTGTCAAAATACTACAAACTCTACTTCTTGTCTTGATTAAATTAGCCTATTAAGTGACCCATAGTTAACCCCGTCTCACATACATAGGAAGTGAAGCTTGGAATTTGAAAAAATAGGAAAGGCAATAAAAGCATTTTCCCTCATAGAGGCAGCACTTCACTTACGCTTAGCAATTATTGTGCGGACCTGTGCATGTAGTAGAAACATTGAGGTGGTTGCAACTAGGCGAGCGGCTTCTACTTATGGAAGTGAAGCCCAGACCGTTGGGGAAAAAAAACACGGAGCTGTAAAGGCAGTGGATGTATTTTCACTCATGGTGGCAGCACTTGAGGGTGGGCCTGGGGGTGGCATTAAAATTACGTAGACTGCACCACATGCACCGACGCTCTATTTTTAATTGAATAAGAAGGAATTATTCTCTCGTCTCATTTTCTTATTTCTACATTGATGTTCCTTTGGATGTTGATTTCCCAAAGGCACCTTTAAAATAATCAGCCAAATCATTTTTTTCCCTAGAAAGGCACACTTTTGGATAACACACATTTTTAGTACATTATGGCCTAAAACTTGTAGACCTCTGCTTGACTGTTACATATGTAACTGTTGACAGTCTTGACAGTGGTGGCAAGTAGCAAAGTTTTTCAGGTACATTATAGGTATGTAGGTTTATAGGTAGAAGCAAAATATGCCCCATCTGTGGCCTTACTTCCGAAAATCATTTATGTTGTTTGCTACAATGTCTTGTGACAGCCTAAAAACCACAACTTTTGGTGTTCCACAAAAAAAACCGAAAGTCGACTTTGACCTGCTACCTTGAAAGCCTGCAAATTTGTGAGTCTACTTCGAACTAATCTCGGTACCTTCCTCACAAGACAGCAAGTAGGGAAAAAAACTGGGTGAGACGGGTATTGCGAAATGGGTTTCTGATGCTACCTCGGTAAATTCACAGATTGACTTTAAGCCCTCATTTATCAGTACCTTACACAAAGGGCCGCAAATTAGGTAGAACGCTCCGTCGATGGCCAGTTTGAAAGGAGCTTCTGATGCTACAGACAAAGCCGAAAGATTTGCGGGTGGACATCAACCTGTCCAATCCCGCGTCGGTACGGAAAAATCGGGCTTCGATGGCCTGTGTGAAAGGTTTCCAGTGAAACTTCGGAAGCCAGAAAATTTGCAGGTTAATGGAGCTTTCTGATGCCGGCATATTTACGGGTTCACTTGAACCTTCCAGGACAACAAACGTAAAACCCCGGTTTGGTTGGTCAAAGTTCGGCTCGACTTCAACACAGCGACCTGGCAAAAAAGACAGGCAACTGCTGGGTTTTAACAAAAGCAGCGTAAAGGGGCTCAAACCCAGAGATCACGACGGTTGGTTGTTAGCTGATCTCCTGGGCGGGGAGGCGCTTTCCTTTTCTTTCCTTTCAAAGGCAAACCGACTTGTTCCTCTTCTGTATGCCTTCAATTGAAGCTTTGTTGAGGAGCATGACCCGAATGACTGGAAAGCAGCTGTGAACAAAACACCAGTTGCCGGTTGATCTCGTAACATTTACGCTTCACATCCGTAAAAGCGTGTTGTTCTCTAATATCTGCTGCTTGTTTCTTTGAAGTCTTTATCCGTGCTTGTTTGCGTTTGTTGTCGGTCGCGTACTCTCTTCCTCTTTAGTGCGAGTGGTTTTGCATGAACTTTCACTGCATTACAATGGGATCTTTCTGTGTTGTATCAAACAAGGAACAGTGGCATTTTTTTTTTTTTTTAGATAAAATTCCTTCTGTCTACCGCACTGGGAAGAGAAAATGCCCGCCAGGATACACGCTCACACACGCAGTATTCCGGACCTCTGGGATCTCGTTGTGGGAAAACTTTTTTTGTTTTTTGTTTTTTGTTTTTGGGAAGTAGTAGGGTGGGAGGGAGTGTTTTAAAGGTGGAGCTGCAGGGACAGGCAGGACACGAGCTGCTGCAATCTCTTCATTCTACCCTGTGGAATGTTTGGACAATGGAGGAGTTTCAGTGCAGGAGCACTTTCCTATGAGAACTTTTTTTTTTTTTTTTTTTACTCACACTGAAGAGGACTTGAGTTTGTAACAAAGACTTCAGGGTAGCGGCAAAAAGATGGCGGGGATTACCAGGAAGGGATCCGGGAGACGGTCGTACTACTACAGATTCTTGGGCAAGTCCCGACTGCAGCGTCAGCGCAGTCGCTCTCGCAGTCGAACCCGTCCGGCCGCAAGCAGGGGTAATAAATGCTGTCTAGTAAATGACATCTAGTACAAATGTTCTCAACTGTTGTCACTCTGGGACACAAGTGGAAATAGTACTCACAAGACTGTAGTGAAAGTAGTACTGATTTAACACTTGTACTTGTTCAAGGTCTAAAAGTACCAAAGTAATAAAAAGAAAGTTTTTCTGCCAATTATATACGTGCCTTATCCGGAGAAGATAAAAAAAATCATGTCAAACTGCATGTTGTTGTTTAAGAGCTAGCTAAAACTACATATTCCAGTCGCATTGCTAACATTGTGAACTGAAAAACAAAAAAAGGCTAAATAGATATTGATAATGACTGAAAACATTTTTTGAACGCCAGAAGCTGGTAGCTTTAAGGCTGGCACAAGACACAACGTGTTGACCACAAATAATTCGTGTAGCCGACAGCATCAAACAGTTCTCTTAAACATGGGGAGCGACGGGAAATATTTTGCTTCTCTGACTCCGTTGCACTCCTCATTAATGTTGTCTGGTTCAAGTTCATCCACTGAAAGCATATCGCTAGCCAGGGCATCTGTAGACAGAGGCTGAGCTGCACTGTGTTTGTACACGGAGTATACCTGTGGTACTTTACATAGCAAAAGTTGTCCCTATGGCGGACCGGAAGCTATCACTTGTCTAAGCTAATGCAGTAAATATTGGTATGAAAAACACCTTTAGCCCATAAGTCTAAAATCAGACTAAAATCCTTTTATTGTCAGTATTTATGTTACCTTGGGCAAGTATGCTTTTAGACTAACAAAATCCAGGCTGGTATAATTAAATATATTTCAACAAGAGTACTTTAACAGGCTGACTATAATTATTAGTAATATAGTGTGATAGGCTAGCTCATAGCATTGTATAGTTATCATAGTGTAGCTGTTGTGTAGCTATTAGGGGTGTCACGATTCGCCAACTCCACGATTCGATTTAAATTTCGATTTTGGGGTCACGATTCGATTTTTTTTTCGATTTTTTTTTTTTTTTTTTTTTCCGCTCCCCCACTTTATAACACAGAGGCATATGCTTCTGTAGGCTAAGGCTAGTCTATGATCATTGGTTCTATTCATTGTACAGTAAATCTTATTTCAAAAGATCGGCTACATATAGGTGATGCAATTTCCATATTATTTTTGTGTAAATTTATGTAATATATAATAATTGACATTAGGCAGGAATGATCAAATTCAAAGAATTTATTTACAATATAAAGTTAACCGTCTTGTTCTTACTGAAGTGTAAAATAAAAAATAAAAAAACAAAAACAAAAAGTCACAGTGGGTGCCTGCCATCTATTGACTGTTTTTGGTTACAACAGTGTGCTGTGCGTTCCTCTTAAAATAATGTGCAATGTGCAACAACAACAAAAAATATATTGTATCCAAAGTCATGGAACAAATACAGCCTGAACAAACTATATCCCAACATTTACAGTTGCTGGGCATACTGTAGCGTGGTTCAAGTACACTAATTAAATGTTTGAATCCAGCGTTTTCCAAGGCTGCAGGTCTGCTGCTATAAATAGACCTATGGATCTGGCGTTTCGCGCGAGCTGAAGTGTGTGGAAGTTTCACTGTAAATGAGGATGAAATAGTTGGTTGGACCGTTGTTTTCCCACTTCTAGTTGAATTTGATAAATCTAAATCTTTGTGATGCCTGCGTAAATGTCCCGTCATGTTTGTCGTGTTTCCCGTTGTTACGGCTGGCGGCTCGGGCCCGCCGCCGGCTCCGCTCCCCTAGTATGTATGTGTGTGTTTGTGTCGGCTGGTGCCCGTATAATGGTACTTCAGTTTGAATGCGCCAGCGCGACACTCTGATTGGAGGACTGTGCCAGCGCGACACTCCGATTGGACGACTGTGCCAGCGCGACACTCCGATTGGACGACTGTGCCAGCGCGACGCTATTGTGTATCCGTGTATTATACCCCTATTGGTTATTGTTGTTTCTCCTCCGTTCTGTCAGTTCTGTCAAATGCGGTTATTATTTGTTCACCTTCCACTTTCACTCCCTTGTCAAACCCCTGCCTGAAATTTCAATTAAAACTACTCAGATGTTAAAGTCGACCCGTGTTTATCTACTCTATATTTTCTGTTATTGTGTTACTTCCCTTCCCCTTGACGAGCCGGGCGTAACACCGTGGCCGAGTACAGTACGCGCACATAGCATATCTTGCAACTGTGGTCTTTTTATCGACAACGTGAACGTTGTCGACATAACTCACCGGGAACGCAAAATGTTTCCAAACTGGTGACGAGAGAAGCGGGAGCGGCTTGAAGCACCATTGCTGTGTCTGTCCGCGCTTGCCATCATGACTGCAGGAGAAGTCAGCTAACAAGTGCCGTTAGCTAGTAGCTGAATGGCTGCGTCTCATTTGCTTTCCTGGGAGGTGGCGGTGGCGGCGGGCGCGGGGGGTGGGGGGGGGCATCGAATCGTGTGTCCTCTCTTCTATTTCGATGCTCGAAATCGTGACGTAATTTCGATCGATTTCGATAAAAAATCGAAATCGTGACACCCTTAGTAGCTATTAGCATTAGCATTTAGCTACTGTATAGTTATCATACTGTAATGTATACTGAAGCTATACAGTATGTGCAGTGTGCTTTAAAAAAAAAAAGATATGTCCATACCATTGTAAATCGAGGACCCCATGTAATTCTTTTGACTACCTGTTAGTAACACGCCCTATGAAGGTGGTGCCCAGCCCACTTTTGGGTCCCTGCAATAAATGCCAAGATAGCCATTCGCTAAGGTGATATTGATTATGTTGGATTGATTTCAATCAACAAGCATTCATTTCCGGCTCCACCGCAGCTCATGACAGTTTGGCGTTGGCATTCGCGCGCTGCCGCTACCTCGAGGTCGCCGTGGCAACAGTTGACAGATGATACCTCGGGGTCAAACTGCCTGTTCAGGGAGCGGGGGGAAGGGTTGGTGTGTTTTTGTGCGCTTGGAGTCAATAGGCCCTTTCACATTGGCTATTGCAGCTGTTTTTTTTTTTTCCTGGTTTGTTGTTCTGTGTGAAAGGTAAGACGCAAAATTAAAGTTGAGGTTGACCCGTGACAGCACCTTTCACACTTCCTTCCAAAAGTAGATTTTTATTTTTTTATTTTTTTTATGCATTGTCTGTGTGAAAAGTACTGATTTGAATGATGAATTGAAGTTGACCTGCAAATTTTCCAGGTTTTGACCTGCAAATTTTCCAGGTTTTGAGGTTGTATCATTCAAAACTGTTCTAAAGTCGAGTTCAAATGATGTAGTACTTAACCATCGCCACCAGTGTCATCTGAATTACTCCAAATTAGGAAGTACACACTTGACAACTTCAAAAAGCCCAAAACTCAAGGCTGTTGCTAAGTGTTTGTTGGCGCTGTGAAAGATGAAAGAGTTGCGTTAAACTGTTGTTTCGAGATCATCCGCGCAGAAAAGCGCATTTCCAAAAAAACACACTTTGCCTTGATCTTAGACCGCCGTCGGAGTCTGAATGTTGTGGTTGGTCTCACAGGCACCTCTTGACATGCTCGTTGTCCCCGCGGCTTCCACGTGAGCTCATGTGTTATTGTTTTTTGTGCGTGCGGATGGAAAGTCTGCTATCAGTCGGCTCTGTTTCCCCTTTCTCTCCCTCGTCAGTTTGGTGATATTTGCATAGCACATGACACCGTGTACACTGGGAAAACTGTGCCTGAAAAACAAGAACAAAAAGTCATTCAATTCGGTATCTGTTATTTAATTTTAAAGCAAAATGATCTCAGGAATGTTTGACTTGGAAATGTTTGTTCAAACAAGTAAACATAGCAAGCTTAAAAAATTACCACTTGTCTTAAAACTGGTATATTTGTACTACCTGCACTCATCGAATTATGGAATTTCTTATTCTAAGATCAGCCAATAATGAAATCTAAATAGCAAGTTGTATAATCGTATTAGATTAGCTAGAGAAATTCCCTTACACAAAAACTGCCAAGTAACAAGAAATCTTGGCAAATTTTAAACCATCCCACAGCTACAACGGTACTCACAAGCATTTACTGTATTCTCTCTTTATATAGCTTGGGAATGCTGTGTTATTTTACCTCAGAATTTCCCCAGCTAAATGTTCAAATGTAAAAAGCAAAAGCTCCTTCAGGCTTTTCAAATCCCTCAAAAAAGTCCAACATTTCGAGCCGAGTATTTGTGTTTTCGTCAAACTTGTTTTGTTCCCGTGCATGGGCGGATTCCCAGGCAGGGAGAACATTAGCAGTGGAGGAAGAGAAACCAGACAAGATTGCCTTTAGCTGTGCTTATGAAAACCAGTTTTGTCTCAGCATAGAACCAAATGTTAGGCTGTCGCTCTGGCTTGCTTCAAAAATCTGTTCTTCGGTCTTTGTCTGTTTTCATAGGCACCGGACGCTTGTAACTCAAACACAATCCCACAGGTTGAGTGACCTTGTTTTTTGGGGGATCCCATGTTTGAGTAAACTGAGTCAGCGAATCACTAACAATGAACTGATACAACAGGATCACTTTGACTCCACCAACCGCAGTCAGTGAACTGATAAAACAGAATCATCTGAATCCCCTAACTGAGCCAGTCAACTGATACGATAGAATCATCTGAGTCTGCTAAGAACTGTTTCACCTAAATGATCTTAGACCACTAATTCAAATTAGTCCACTAATACAACCAAATCCTCCGAGATCTGTGTTTCTGATGATTCCACTCCCTTGACTCAGTAAACCAATACAACAAGTCATCTGACTCCACCGTGTTTCCGTTGAGTCCACTAACGTTCAACAAAATCAAATGACCTGAATTTGTGGTGTTTCCATCGAGTTCCCTTCTTTGATTCAGTGGACAATTACGACTTGACTTGACTTGACTTGACTTGACTTGACTTGACTTGAATCATCTGACTCTACAAACTCGAGTCAAGTCAACTGATACAAACAAATAATTAGAGTCCAGTTGTTTCCAGTGAGCCCGCTTGGCCAAACAAATAAAACGATACAACCGAATCATTTGAGTCCGCTAACTTGAGTCAGTGCACCCGAATCATCCAGAACTTCAAGCTACCATCTTTCCCTGCTGTCTCAGTCTACAAGCCTTGGGCAAATGGCGGAGACGGTCCAGATGACTTAGTGCTTTTTCTGAGCATCACCGTAAGACTGCAATAACAGCGGCAGGTGCAGGCTAATCCTGCCTGTAATCCGTAAATATGGATTCAAGATTACACAGAAGAGCCAGACAGTGCTGATTTTAAAGGGACGGAGTGCACAGTTGCTGCTGAATCACGATTGATTTTTGCATAAACATGAACTTCCTCCGCCTAACATTCGTTTCTTCCTCCAAGTTTCTGTCGAGTCCCCAAATTCAAGTCAATCAACTGATACAAGTAAATAATGTCTGACAACTGATACTAAAGTGAAACATTTTGGATCTGTCATTTTTCCAATGAGTCAGATAACTCTAGTCAGTGAACCGATACAACCCAGTCGTCTTGAATCCCCAATCTTTCCGGTGAGCAGGTCCGCTACCTTGCGGCATTGACTCAATAAGGGAATCATTTAAGTCTATTGTGTGTCTAGTGAGTCTGATAACTTGAGTCAGTGAGCCGATTAATCTGAATTGTCTGCATCCATCGTGTTTCCAGTGAATTCGCTAACTCGAGTCAGTGAACCAATGGAGGTAGTCTTGAGTTCGTTGTGTTTTAGGTGTGAACACTTGGACATGAAACTAATCTGTGCACCTCTTTATCAGCCTATTGTCTCAAGTAAATACTACATCACTGGGGTCAAAAGTCCAGCACTATGTCATTGCGCAGACAAAGAAGTCCTGTTGTTTCTTCTCTCGCACACGTGAACATGTTTTTCTTTTGTTCCCTGCGAGCCATAATGATGGGCAAAACTGTGCCTGAAATGTGCGCCGTGTCTTGTGACCTCTATTACACGGATCACCATTCAAGCGATGAGTCGCTAATGAGACAGCTCTTCGCAGGAGGCCAAATTGCCTCGCATTGCATTGTTCCGTGATTGACATTAACGCAAAGCATTTAAATTCAAGAGACGGTGCGTAAGCCCGTTGAGGCGGGTCGTCTCGCACCTGAAAGGTGGGCGGGAGTGAGGAGAGGTGGGGGGTGGATGGCAAACAATCTTCCTGACAGCTGTGAGATTTTTTTTTGTTTTATTTTTCCAACCGAACATCTTGTCGGCCCGCAGAGGATCTAAACAACGCAGCCAAGTTTTTGACAGTTTCTCCAGTCTTTCTGTCAGGCAGACAGATCTGAAAGTAGGCCTATGTTTTGTTTTGTTTTTGTCAACCACTGAATCATAAATCTAAAATGAAGGGCAATGGAAGAGTACGGGTAGGATAAGAATTAAATCTCGGGTGTATGGTAAGGGTATAGCCAAAAGGGGTCACCAATTCCAGTCCTCAAGGTCCGGAGTCCTGCAGGTTTTAGATGTTTCCGTCTCCCAACACACCTGATACTAAAGATCAGGATCGTTACCACGCATGCTGATGAGCCGATTATATCAATCAATCAATCAATCAATCAATGTATAGCACTTTTCATACAAAAAAATGCAACTCAAAGTGTTTTACATAAAAACAAATCCCCATAAGCGACCGAATTTGCAGCTTAATAAAGCAAAATAAATTTGAACGGAAGTAAAACTACGCACCCTTTGACAGACACGTAACAGAGAGGGCGTACAATTTGTGTGTTTGCTTGTCAAATTTTCAACCTCTGAGTTTGAATTCTGAGGATTTTAATTCCCAGACCATTGTGACTGAAGTCCCAAAAAAAAGCTGCAAATCACCTCTTTTTTTTTGCAGTTACCGAATGAATGTGTACTGAACCTGTGGGATCACTTAGACCAAGAAAAATATTCAAAAACAAAAAAATCCAAGAAATAAGGAGACAAGCTTAGTCACTGCAGAGTGTCTATTTTAAGATCTATTTTAAGATCGAAGGCAGGCAACTTGAAAGTGTTCGTGTCTGTGTTCCTGTCATAACACAAGACTTCTCATTCTGTTTGGAGGATATTTTTTATTTTTTTTTTCAGCCCTGAGGGTGTCAGCTTCTTGTCATTGCGAACAAGCCGCACTCAGGATCTCTTGCTTTTTCTTATTTTCACACCTCTTTTATTTTTGCATTACTGATGTACATATACGCTGCAGCCGTCCCACTACGCCATTACAACATCTTGCATTCATTTTCTGTGACTTTACTGTTTTTGTCGGCATTCTCCTTTTGTTGTTTCGTGCGAAATGCGGCAGCTGTTGTCGGTTAAAAGCGGCAAATAGCGAGGAGGTTATCTACAAAAGAGACAAATATTTGCCTCGGGTCGTAAAAGACGAGATTGTTGGCGAGCTAAATCACTGGCATGAGTAGATAGACTTGGTTTTGGCACTACGGGATTATGTTTCGGACCTGCCCGCGATAGGTCAAAATTGGCAATATGAAGAGACCATCCATCCATCCATTACCTTAATTAACCGCTTATTCCCCAATAGGGTCGCGCGGATGATGGAGCCTATCCCAGCTGGCTTCGGGCAGTAGGCGGGGTATACCCTGAACTGGTTGCCAGCCAATCCAGGGCTGGAGAGACCATGTCAAAAAAATATATATACATATCTGGTGTGTGCTTTTTCTTCTCCCTCCCACACACTTGAAACACATTTAAATTATTCTAAACACACCTTTTAAATGTATTTATTTGTGTCTAACATCAGTTTGAGTAAACAAAAAGAAGACTCCTTCACACAGTTGTCCAAATAAGAGCCTCAGCGTGCTTGCTTCGAGCTGTTAATTTGTTTTTGGCTATAAATTGTCAGTAAATTAGTGGCTATTAGTTGTATTACTTTCATCTGAATTTTATGTAATATTTATTAACAATAAATTATGGTAAAACTACATACTGTAGTTTCACATCTGCCATGTCATAAAATTACTAGCTGTAACTAGTATTGTTCCGCTACCGATACTGGTATCGGCAGAGGCCCCGATAATGCATTAAAAGAGTGGTATCGGTGAGTACGAACAAGTAAGATGCCGATACCATTAATTCCAACGCTAATATAGAACTTTGGATGCAGAATCTTGTGTCTTGCTCATGCACGACATTCACTGATATGTGACATGTTCATGTAGAAAGTATGGATATCTATTTTCAAATGTTGGGATTAAAAGTAAAAAGTACAGTAATGAAGTATTTGTACTTGTGTACTTTTTTACCCCCACAACTGTTAAATACTGTTAAATTGGCTCACAAGAGCCTTATCATCCTGTGGCAGTTTATTCAGCACAATTCCGACTCCATTCTAGTATCTCCTCGGGTGAGGAAGGAAAAAAAAACAAAACAATGACATGGCTCATCATTTCAGCAAAAAAACGCCGTCAATGTCATGCTAACTAACAACTTCCTCTCATCTAACAAGGTTTGAGTCGCCTGCATGGTTTGCTTTTTTGTTTTTGTTTTCTTGACGGGCTCGTTCATAGCCATTAGCCTTTTTCCGTCTACGGTCGTTTGCAAGTGGGAATGTCCCGTGTCGGCCTCGCCTCCGAGGTTTTAGATGGTGGCCGGTCGGTGCAGCGTTCCACACAGAGGAAATGTGCGGCGTGACCTATATTAGTGAATGTTAATGGGGGAAGGAAGCAGCGGGAAAGGAGGGTGCGGCGTTGGTTGGATGGTCAAGAAGCTGGTGCTTGCTGTCATCTTGTCTATCAGCTTATAATTTGGAATGCAATACTTTTGCAATCAAGGATATAGGTGTTCCTTTAAAATTGTCTGTCACTGATTTTTTTTTTTTTTTAAACATGTTCAAAATTTCCTCGCGGCTTGAAAAAACATTAAGATGGTTTAGAGAACCATTGAGACTGTTTGGGAATGTTTCGAAAACCTTGAACGAACCCTGACGTGAAATCAACATCCTCTAGCGTCGCAAGCGTTCTCCCCTCAGTGGGATACGGACTTAAAAACAAAACCCTACTAACTAAATAAAAAAAAAAAAATGAAAAAAAAACAGCCCCCAGTTAGATTCCCTTAACAAGAAATTTGGCAGGCATGTGTATCATGAGTAGACCCACAAAAATGTTTCTACACACCAGTTGTGAAAAGGCACAGGAAGTCAGCCATTTTGATCTGAAGAGGTCGTTGAGGATAGTTTTTAATATTCTTAGGGGTCCTTCAAAGACGAATTTATCCTCGAGATTTTGTCTGATCGCAACTAAATTTACATCATGTATTCTAAACAGATAAATAAATCTAAACTATAAAGCGTTTGCGTTTTCGTGATTGCGTGTGAGTAGAGCATGGCGGCAGTTGGATGAGATGCCATTAAACACAAGACCCGGCAAACTAGATAAATAGTCAAACCCAAAGTCAGTTTTACATAGCAACAAGAAATTTGGTGGGCATGTCTATCATGACTAGACGGACACGCAAAAAAAGCCTCACAAAGCTATGCTGTAAAAGACACAGTCTGCCATTTTGGTTTAAAGCAGCCATTTTGGGATCATCTCAGACCTTATATGTCATTCAAAACCAACATTGTCTAAGTAATTTTGTTGCTGATAATTATGATTACAATATGTACTTAAAGTGGATGGAGTATGGCGCCAAAGTTTCAGAAAGAGTTACAGTTACAGTATTCATGTTTTGTTTCCCTCCTATTAAATGTCTTTGATGCTTGTGTGCATGTTGTTTCAATTAAAGTTTAAAAAAAAACCAAAAAAAACAAAAAAAACGTTTTCATCGTAGTAAACGCTCCCGGATCCAGATGGTCCTGACAGAAAAAAAAAGAGATCTGACTGGTGTGTTGGGAGAGTAAATCTGTTCTGTCTTCGTGTTTACGTTGACGCCGGGCGGCGAGGTGGGCGTTTTTTTTGCGACGGAAGGTAGCAAGCTGCGCAGCCAGAAGCTGCGATTCCTCCGTCTGCCGGGCCAAGTTACGCCCCGCCGCTTATTCCGTCAGCAGGCCCGTTAAACAGCAGACGGCTAATTCGGCGCAGGCTAACAGACAGGGTGACGCTGACGAGTATGGAAATCTTTAAAGCGCGCGTGTCAAACAACACAAAACATGCACATTGGTATACAGTAAACTCCCATGAGTAATTAAAAAATATATGTATATATTTTTTTAGAATTGCCTATATCAATGGTTCCACCTCATAAAAATACCTGCTGCCTTAATGACTGCCATTAAAATACAATAGCATAGTTAGCATAGTTTATATTCCTAAAAATTACATTTAATATTATTGTAAGACACTAACAATATGTACAGAATATTGAACATTAAAGCTGAACTTAAATATTGATTCAATTACGTGCAAATTGCTACATAAACTAAAAGATCATGTATTTATTGTACATAAAACGTCAAACCATCACATCTGTCTTTGATTTAACCTATTTTATTTTATTTTTTATTGTATTTTTTTTGCAGAGTCTCCTCCAGAGAGGTCCGGGCGCCGACGCAGCATGCCCGGCAGCCCGACGGACAAAACCCCGCCTGCCATGGAGGCCACGTCGGCCTCTGCCGCCGCTACGCCATTCAGAGTCACCGTGAGTACTGTGAGTCTGTCTTTTTGGTTCTTTTTGTTTTATGTTTATCTTGTGGTGGTAATACTTGGATATACTTACTGGCATGTCTTGCCGTCGGTGAATACGTTGAAAGAGCAACATCGCGGATACAAGCGACTGAAATTTGGATGGGACCATTTCGTGCTTACTGGCTTTGTGAACCAACCCCATTTTTTTTTTTTTCTGCACTCGACTAATGTTATTTAACGCATTCACTTGCAGCCATTTTCATTGTCCCCTTCACTGGCGGCTGTTTTACTGGATTTTGACTGATTTATTGTGTTCTATTGCTATAAAAATATGGAACCTACCAAAAGAAAGATTAAACCGGTAGTCTCTTCTTTCATCAGGACAAAAAAAGTCTATTTCTATCTGTTTCCATTTTGCACCAATTAGCATTATAATATAGATATAGTTTTAACATTATTCACAAATCTGCTTAAAACTGTGGGGGAAAACAGCCTGCTGCAACATGCCTTGGTTGATCTCTTATACTCTGCTGCCACCTGCTGGGCCTGGCCATTTTTGTAATAACTACCAATACTTCAACCGTCGTCTTCAGTTCAGAGGCTGCATCAAAGCCGTCAGTATGCTCTAGCATAAAAAAAAAAAAAAGTATAAATGCGTCTTTGGGAGAATGGTAATATTTAAAATAGAACGTATATATACGTTTTTGGGAGCAAATTAGTTAACAAGCTAGTACAAAGCTAGTATTAAAACTAATTCTGCAACCGTTCTTTGCAGTTGAGAGGCTGCATCAAAGCCTTCTGTATGCTCTAGCATAAAAAAAAACACACACAAAAAAAAAAACATATTTATACGTTTTTGGGAGCAAATGAGTTAATATCGAACAAAAACAAAAGGTTCAGAACGTCCCAGGGTCAGCCACATCGCTTATAAAGTTAACCAAAAATTTTAATAAATAGTTCCCTGAGATTAAAATGGTTTTAGATTTACCTTTTATCATCCGGCAGATTTTTTTTATAAAGACTGATACCGGTACTTGTCAAAATGCCCACTATCGGCAGTATCCCTAAACTATAATGCAAAGTCCAAAAACTATTCCAACTCTGACTTCTACTTAAGCGCAGCATGTGAGTACTTTTGCCACCGTCAAGCAGAGAGTCTCAGTCTGCCATCCAGATGGACGCGATGTGAGCTCCGACTGGCTTTGATGAAGTGGAAACGCATTTTTTTTTTTTTTGATGTTCACCGCCGAGGGTTTGGGTTTGAGCGTGTCCGCGCAAGTCCTCGGCAGATTTCGCTTTCATTTCTCGCTGCGTGACATCAAAGCCGGTTCAGGCGAGCGCATGCCGGTCAATGTACAACGCTCACGCGCACGCACGCAGACAGTGTTTATCATTTTTATTCTGGTGCAATATGCCGAGCGCCACGTTTAATTCCGTAGACAAACAGGCGGTTAATTGAGTGGAAAATGTGGTGGAGTCATCAATTTGAAGCTAATTAGCAATTAGCAGTGGGTATTTGCATAAAGAAGAAACGAGCCAGGAGGCACAGCAGAGGTGAAGTGTAAACACTGGAGAGTGCATACAGTAGCATGGTGTGTCAAATTGACTCATTTTGAAGTATACAAATCTAGAAAAATAAATGTGAAAGAAATTTAAGATTAAACTTCTTCCCAAGACTTTTGTTATTTAATCTCCATTTGTATGCCGGTGTACTAAACAGATGGGCAAGCTTTTTTTTTCTTTTTTTTTCCCCCTATGCCATCTAAGATTTTTTTTATTGGGATCATGCTGAGATTTATATCGCTGTCTTCTCTACATTAATAATTATACGTCTCCTCGTATTCACTTTGGAAAATCTTTGGAATGTTATGCGGGAGTCCTTTACTGTAGCTGCTGGGAACAGTGGGATGCCTTTGGTGCACATTACTGCTTTTAGCTAACGCAGAGAAAAAAAAAAAAAAAAAAGACCCTCTCGATGCTCTCTCTCCTCACGGAAGAGTCGGCGGCAACATCTAAAGTGCTCCTGAGCTAAATCTGTCAAAATGTTTTTCCGTCACCTTGTTTGGTAGAGACGACGCTCGGAAAGGAAGCGGCACTCAAACTTCTCCACTGTCTTCAAAGTTCCACTTCCCTAATATAGATGAAAAATAAATAAATCACGGACAATTGATAAATGCAAGGATAATAATTGCTGATTTGTGTCCAACAGTAATCTCAAATTTGCCTGAAAAGCACCCAAAAAAAGATCTTGTTTTTTTAAAACTATAATTTTTTGAAATGATAAAGTAGCTAAATTTTTGTGGACTTTTTTTTTTTTTTTTTCAAAATAAAATTACTTTTTTTATTGAGAGAGAAAAAAAAGACTTAAAAAGTTTTTTAAAAAATTGCGAAAATTTCGATACAGATTATTTTGGCAACTTTTTTTAGGCAAATTGTGGATAAAAAAACGGAAGGAAATTAAATTCACATAAAACATTTCACATATTTATAAAGTATTAAATATTTAAAGCTTTGAAACTATATTTTTCTTAAAAAAATAGACTATTGGAATTTATAGATTTTTAATTTTAAAAAAAAGAAAGGATTTCACATACTGGTTCTGATTTATGACTTATTATTTAGTCATTTGTTATTGTAGCATTGACAATTTGCAGGCCATGTGCTACCATGCCAGTAGAGGGCAGCATATTACCCATTTAGCATTTGCCTAATTGCATTATTTTAATCAGCATTACATGCATCTTTACTTTATCAGTATTGCTGCATTCACTGTTGCATTAACAGGTTCTTTATGGTTTTAATGAATGCTTTTGCTGTTCTTTTTTTTTTTTCCTCGGGTCCATTCATTCAGCTTCCACTCGCAGTCATTTTCTCAGTCCATATTTTCTTACCCAGGCAACTCATTTCTATTTCTGTCCCCCAATTTTCTCAACATGCTTCTTTTTGTTACTCCCCTTCGGCATGTCTTTTTCTCTTGTCGTTTCAGCCTCTTGACGAAGGCAAATTAAATGCACTTTGCAGTACCGTCAACCAGCCGTGGCGATGACCGCCCCCCCCAAGGGTGTGAGTGGGGTTAATGTAGGCGTAAGTACGGGGACTGATTGAAAGTTAGAGAAGAGAGGTTCCAATGAGAGAGTACTGACATGCCGATGGGAAATAACTCAGCCGTTCTGGTCATCATCATTGTCCACACTTGGAAGATACTTTTGGGGGGGGTTTCTGTTTGTTTTTTTTACAATGAAAAATCCGAACTATTACAACTCTGGTTTGTTTATTTTAGAGTGAGCGTATGCTGAGTCATGGTCAATTAATTGAACAGCAACCTCTTTTGCTACATGAACCCGTTTCACATAAAGACATACACAGACCATCATAGAAAGAAATAAAAGCAAATGATTAAAAATACAGCTCACTGCTACACTAATTATAGTAAGCTGTGTAATTAGTTAGTTAGCCATGCGTGTGTTTCTTTTCAACAAACAGGGCTGTCTCAGTTTCTTTCATAGCATAGTGTGTTGGGAGATGGCTCTAAAAAAAAAAAAAAACATGTCACAGTAAGCATGACAAATGTACGCAAATAGGTAACTCTTTGATCGCCAAAAACGTTTATTAGTAAAATCAAGATGTATGCTGCCATAAACGTTAAATGACATCAACTGTTTTTTGTTTTTGTTTTGTTTTTTTTCAATTAATTGGAAGTGTAAAATCTAAGTGCAGCACTGCCTGGTCAATGGGTTATGGAATCAAAAACACCAACTAACTATGGCCAGCAGATGGCAGCATTGTGTCTCTTCAGTGGGCTGCCAGTGTATGGAATTACAGTGATGCATGACGGAATCTGATGAAATCGAACGTTTTCAATGATGAGGAGAATGATCAAAGCCTTTGTCACATTAAATCTAATTCACAGAGCATCACTAAACAAAAAATATATGAGTGTCAAAGTCACTGTTGTGGAGAAAATGTATCTTTTTACAAAAAGCTTATTTTCTCCTTGTCTTTTCAATTTTTGTTTGTTTAATGGTAATTTCTTAAGAACGGAATAAGGTAGAAACATACTTTGTTTTCCTAATGAAAGAATGAAATGCGATCTTTCATTTGGTACCCACATTGTATTTGTAGTAAAAGCACACAATATTCTGTTAGCCTTAAAATATGAGTTAAAATGCTCGAAATCGGCTGCTACGGTGGATGTTTTTTTTGTTTTTGTTTTTTTTTTTTTTTTAATAATGTGTGGCAGTAAAAGAGCTAAGGATAGTCTTTGGGGGAAAACAAACTTACATGATTTCACAATTTATTTGCTATTTTTTATTTATTTATTTTAAGCGTACTCGATTTGTTTCCTGGCGACAGGTTCCTGTTGCAGCAAACAAAAGGCCTGTGTTGAAGTGCCTGTCATAAAGTTGCTCACTAATTATCTTTCAAAGCCTTGGGCGACCTATCCGTCTTTGGCGGGTAATTACACAGGTGCCTTAATGGGCCAACTGTGACGGCGTTACGTAGTTTGACTGCCGTGTAATAAACATGATGATGCGAGGAGTCGAGGACGTCGCAGAACAATAGAAATGGTAGATAAACATGTCGGCGGGAGGGCGGGCGAAGACAAAACAAGGCAGCGGTGGGACCAAACAAGACTCAGCAGTCAGGTGAAGACCTCAGCAAGATTGATTGAGGTGGGAGCAGTTGACGTTAAGCACAAAATAAGATCAGTGATTTGATGACAATCTTTTTGCGTTTTCCACTACAGTTGTACACTAATTATAAACGTTTTAGCAACTGTTACTTTACCACACATGCACACAAACTGGGAACTGGATCATCATTAGCTTTTGTTTGAGCATTTTCTGCACCGTCAATTTGAATTCATGTCTTGTTTTGAAATATAGGGGTGAAAACTGAAACATGCTTTTAAGTGGCAAAATAATTGACAATTATTCAAATAAACGCTAGTTGCAGCCCTAATTAACTCATTCACTCTCAGCCATTTTCACAGAAGCAATCCCGTTCGCTCCCGGCTGTTTTACTGTATTTTGACTGATTTTGCAAGGTCCACAGAATATTGTGTTCTATTGCTATAAACACATGGAACTCATCAAAAGAAAGATCTCTTCTTCTTTCATCAGAAATCTGTCTTCACAAATCTGTTTAGAATTGTGGGGAAATCAGCTTGTTTTCAACATGGCCCCAGTTGATCTCCTTTGCTCTGCTGCCACCTGGTGGCCATTTGTGTAATAACTACCATTTCTGCAACCATTCTCTGCTGTTGAGAGGCTGCACCAAAGCCTTCTATATGTTCTAGCATTAAAAAAAAAAAAAAGTATAAATACGTCTTTGGGACACTTAAAACATTTTAAAAAAACATATTTATACGTTATTGGGAGCAAATGAGTTAAATATCATTGGTTATCTTTATTGATGGAAACATAATAAATGGAAATGCAAGCGAATAAAATCACCTTTGTTGCTTTTAAGCATTTAGCTAAGCATCGCTAAAGACAGCTAGCACCAACTGCTATCTGCTATAATTCATTGTCACTGGCTGTCATTAATGCTAGTAGTGACAGAATAAACAGAAACACAGGCAAAAGTAAAAATAATAATTACGTCGCTCTGTTGCTTTTTAGCATTTAGCTCAGCCTAGCTAAAGGCAGCTATCCTCAGCCACCTTGCTAATCTTGGCTCTCATTCATTATCATTTTATATATTTAATGCTAGTGAGAAACAGAAACACAGGCTAAAAAAAATAAAGACAGCTGATAATCTCATCTACCTTGCTAATCTTGGCTATAATTCATTGTCATTGCAGTGGTTATTGTTAATGCTGGTAACAAACAGAAACACAGGTTTTAGCATATAGCTTAGCATTGCTAATGACAGCTAATCACAGCACCCTCACCGGTCATCACGCGTTTTGTTAGTTTGTTTATAACGTTTTCCTTAAGTTTCATATAAAAGCAGGAGCAAAGAAATGGAAACATTTAGAGCTAGGTGCTTTGAGCTTCTCCAGGACAAAAATAGTCATCAGTTGCGCATGGTTACATAAACATGCTACATTTAATTAGCACTTCGCAATCATCCTTATTCAACCCCCCGCTTCTCTCGCCAAATCAAAGCAGCCTCGTGTCTCGGCAAACACTGGCACCATCCTGCCAGTTTTTTCTTTTTTTTTCTTTTTCTTAATATTCTTCTCGCTCCAAATGCCAGCTGACAGTTGCCATGGCGACGGCGGGGCGCTTGGGGAGCGCGATTGCAGATGTTCGGCAGGGTGAAAGTAAACGCATTCAGACAAAGAAGTGGAGTGAAAAAAAAAAAAAAAAACAGAAGGGAAGGCGCGTATCCGGCGAATTAGCGCCTGATTATTGTGTTTGAATAGTAACCAGTCACAGCTAGACCGTGATGTCATTAGCGGGGAACCACAACATGTAATCTTTGAATGACGGAGATGGTTGCTGGCGTCGCATCACTTTTAAGTTCAGGTAATGTCTTTCACCTTGTCCTGACTTTACCTGCTGGAACATGAAAAACGGGGCTCGTAAACGGCGGACAAATCGGGTGCGCTGACTCTGTTGGGATGTTGAAGGGAATGTGTGGCTTTAAAAAGTAAATGTCATGTTTGTTTGAAGAAACAGGATGCATGTTATTGGCTTTAGAAAAGCTGTTTTTGGTCAAAATGTGAGAACGTATCACAAGTTTTTTCTTCTTCTTTTTTTTGGCCCCCTGCAGGGCTTCCTGAGTCGGCGGCTGAAGGGCTCCATCAAACGTACCAAGAGTCAACCCAAGCTGGACCGCAACTCCAGCTTCAGGCACATTTTGCCGGGCTTCAGGAACGTGGACAATGACAGGTGGGTCAAAGTGGGACAGCGGGAGGTGAGAGCTGCAGTGTTGTTGGATGCTACCGCTTGAGTTTGTGGTTGTTGTTGTGTTTTTATGACAATAGTGATTTTTTTGTTTTTTTTGTTTTGAGGCCGCATGGTGCCGATTGCAGAAACTGCTGCTTGTGATTTTTGAGGTTTGAAAAATCCAAAATACATCAAGTGAATTGAGGAGCTTCACTCAGACAAATAGTGCAAAAGTAGTGCTTTGGAGACTTCACGTGGCATCTTGGTGCCAAGGAACTATGCTGAATTGAGTTGAGGAATTTCAGTCAAAAAAGGTAGTGGTTTGCCGCCTTATTGCCATTTGCAGCAGAGGTCCCTATCCCTCACAAAAAGTGGGGCTTTATATTTGTATATAATTAAATGAAAAGATAATTTCACTGTGTATTTTTTTATTTTTATTTTATTTTTTTTACTTTTGTTTTTGCTTTGGTACAAATTTGTATTTATTTATTTATTTTTTTAATGGATTTTTGTACATAAGAAAGGCTGGCTAGAGTTGTGCACCTTCAGTGTACTACTAAAAGAAACGCAGTGGAAATTAAAAAATCTAAATATAGATCATAAACAATGTTAGACTTGAGAACGTTATGTACATTTTACCACTGGCGACTACCCCCTTTCATACTGTCTACGGCACTGCGATCTCCTATAGGAAGCCAGATGATGAAACTCTCCCGGGAGGTTTTCTCCCATGCTGGGAAATGGGATGCGAGAGGAGTCGACATCCCCCCGCGGGGTGCCGATCGTGGCGGTCGGGGATGAAAGGGGTGGAGGGGGCGGGGCTATGGTAGATGATGAAACGTGGGAGGAGAGAGGGACTAGGGAATTTCATACCCGGAAAGAAAAATAAAAAATTCCTGCTGCTATGTGCAGATACAGTATGTACGTACAGGGAGCAGTTTGATTGCACATGTAATACGTATTCATAAAAAACATTACACCCTCCCTCCACTACGCCACTGTGTATTGTATTGGCCTATGGTGTTTTTAAAAAAAAAAAATTTTATGAACCCCCCGAGGCCGACTAGAGGGAGCGAGCTGCAGATGAGGAGCAGAAGCAGCTGAACTCCCAAAATGAAATATTCAGCCATGATAATCAGAGGCTGGGCAGTCACTGGACACTTCTATATTTAGCACAACACGCACACACCAAAGGAAATGATGAAAATCCTGGGTCAGACACTATCAGAAAATATCGCTTCGAGTATCCACGCAATGTTTTGAGTAACAAAGAAACATTCATGTTGTACAGTACAAGTGTAAATAAAACTAATATTTAGTTCATGAAAATATTGAACTTTTTTTTTTCTCAAATATCAAATTTATTTTTTCATAAAATCTGACAATTTTTTAGTCTTTATTATACAAAGGTTTGCGAACATTTTCATTTAGATTATTCACTAACATTAAAAAAATAGAAAATGACCATTTGAAGCAATTAACCTAACGTACGTTTGTGTAAACCTTTTTAAAGTATTTTTTATTATTATTTTTAATTAAGCATCAAACACTTTAGGAGTCTTCAATGAACATAATGTGCAGCTTTTCAAACATCAAAAGTTAATTTGTCTTCAATGTCCCTTTAATCCACGTTTTCATAAACTTCCAAAACAATTGCACAACCCAGCTTCGATTCACAGGATTAGCAACAAGTGCTGGAGTTGTGTCAACAGGTGGCGCTGTCAGAGCGTGTGTGTGTGTGTGTGTGTGTGTGTGTGTGTGTGTGTGTGTGTGTGTGTGTGTGCGTGCATGCGTGCGTGCGTGCGTGCGTGCTCACTGGGGTCGCTCGGCTTTTGGTGGGGTGCCACATCTGTCCATATTTCCAATAAAGTGATGACATTTGGAGTTATTAAATTGTGTAAACATACCCCAGGTGCTGTGACCGCAATATACAGGATCAAGCTCCCCCGCCGCTCCCTATTAACCCTTCCCATGCACATCTGAATTTTGGTTTTATTGTGGGCACTTTAGAAGGATACTTAATAGAATTTATTATTTCATGTTTGCCTTGACGCTTACGTAACCTAATGTACATATTTTTGTTAACGACAAAATACATGTTTTCAGAGAAAAACTTCAATTAATGTTTTTCATAAACCCGGCACTTAACCTAATGTATGTGTTTTTCAAATCAAAGGCAATTTAGTCTTCAACAAAGCTGTGTATTTTTGCGTAAACATTTGAGACTCTTTAGTTCAATAAACGCACGTTTTTGTCACACATTAGAAAGCTACTTAAGACTGGTGCCTCTTTATTTAATGTTGACTTGACGTTAATGTAACCTAACATGACAATTTTCATCAGAAATTTTTGAAAAATAAATACTTGTACGTTTTCAGAAAAAAAAACATACTACATAATTAATGTATGTATTTTTTGTAAACATTCCAAGTCATTTCCAAGTCACTTACATGTTTTTTGAAAACACTGAAAGCAAGTTAGTCTTCAGCAAAGCTAATGTACATTTTTATGTAATAATTGAGAGAAAATTAGTCTGCACATATTGTAAAAATCTCAGACAATTTAGTCTTCAGTGACCCTAGCGCGCGTGTTCACAAACGTTTTGAGAACATAAAAGACAATAAGTCTTCAATTAAAGTATTAAAAGTCTTCAATTAAATTATTGAAGCATGTGTAGTTGTGATTAACACAAACAAGAATGTTCAGTGAAGCTAACGTACGTCATTTGAAACATCAAAGAATGAGCCTGGCGTACATTTTTCTAAACACCGAAGATGCTTTAAGTTTCGGATGCTAATGATTTCATGTTTTTTACGAAGGCCATCAGTCAGTTCTTGAAAGGAGATTGAAACTAAGAGTAATTCAAGCGTTAATTCTTTCCTTCTCACTTTTTGAGTGGCGATTTTGAGTGTTTTTAAGCCAAGGACATGCTCGATTTTTTATTTTTTTTTTGTCTCTCTTTTTTTATTTGTTGAAGTTTTTTCGCTCTGTTTCCATAAACAACGTTCTAAGCTGTTGTCCACGGATACCGCGTGTCTGCTAATACATTTACAGCCGATAGTGGATGACTGTGCCGTTCTATTAAGACGCTGCGCTGTGTCAAGTGTGTCCAGACTTGAAACCGTCTGAAAAGGTTTCTCTTACATTCCCTGTCATCTGCTGCGCACCATCTGGCCGTCTTTTTAACACTGCGGAGCTAATTACGAGACATTTTCATTCATGTGGAAATAATTGTAAATCAGCAAGAAAATCAGTTCTCGGTGGACTATGCTAAATCAAGACCCATGCTCAAAAAAACGGAATGGATCGTTCAATGGAAAAGGATAGTTAACTTAAAAAAAAATAAAAATAAATAAAAAATCACAAGTTTTGCTAATCATAACAATGGTTACCACGGACATTGGCGCCGTGCGCTCATCCGTCCGCGTTGATATCCGAGCCCACCGGGGGCTTCTTTGAGCTTCTTCCTCCACTCAACTCTTTTATTCGCTTGGGTTAATGAGCTGTAATGGATGAGCCTCGAGTGTGATGGGAACGCTGAGAAGCTCTCAATGCTGCGTACCACCCACAATATATCTTGGACTTTTACATTTACAATTTTTCAAGTAGTTTAATACTAACATGTGAAACATCATAGGCAGGCTAGCATACATTAGCATAGATGTCACCGTGAAAGGCCCATAATCTCTCAGCTCTCTACTCGTTGGGGACCTTCTCTGCCTCTTCTTCTTGGCCTTAACATTCACTGCCAGCCATTTTAGATGATATTTTAGTTCTTCTCGTTCACGCATCAGTTCATTGAAAATAAATTTCGAACACTACTCAGGTCAACCATAATATATAATCAACAAATAAATAATAAAAAAGATGAGTGTAATTTTTTTCCCCACACCAAAACAATGTATCATGGAATATACTGTTTTTCTAATGACCATCAGTTTTTCTCTGATGCACAGCCGGGATACAATGAAGGCAATATTCCGTAAGGCCCGACTGTTTAAGTTACAGTTCTATATAATTGATTGACATTAGCTCTTTAACTCTTTTACTGCCACGTTATCAAAACAAAAAACTTTGATATGACAAAGGCTTTGATCATTCACGAAAAGAGATACAATGCTTCCATCTGCTGGCCATAGAGTGTTTTTGATTCCACAACCCATTGACCAGGCAAGCGCTGCACTTAGACGTTGCACTGAGAAAAACAATAAAATAAAAAAGTTAATTGACATCATTTAACGTTTATGGCGGCATACGTCGTGATTTTACTGATCGTTATTAAACGATTTTGGCGGTCAAAGAGTTCAAAATCAGCAAAAACCATTTGGGTTGAATTTTACATGATAACAAAAACAAAGGCACCATTTTTTCTATCTCTTGGAAAATTTAACGTTACTGTTGTAAGCGTTAAGGGACCAAATTTAACTTTATTCTGCTAAATACCACAATCAGGAAAACGGCCTCCAAAGATCAAGAACTCATGTCCCTAATATAATAACATAAAAGAGAGAGGCTAATCTATACTCACAAAACATTCAAACAACATTGCAAAATGATGAACTCTCAACATAGGACGCTATATACTGGGTACTGAATCATAGCAAAATCATAACGCGGCCTTTCATCATCATCATTAAAATGCGACGAGATTCAGTACGGGCATGACAGCCTTCAAAAGAGCGACGGGGCTGTTGTCGTGATCGAGCATTTATGAAGCCTTCAAACGGCGCTCTTATCTCCCATCCTTCCCCTTCTGGGGCCCCATGTCTTTTTAAACCAACTTTTAAAGCCAGATTCACAGTTTCCGAGAAGAAGATCTAAAAAAAAATAAAATGTCGAAAGTTAAGAATGTCACAAGTTGGCGACCACTGTGAAGGATTTGACCCAATTTTACTGAAATTATATTCATCTACAGCAGTAATCTTTGTTATGTGTGGTGACAGGCAAATAATGAAATGGTCATCCACTAGATGGCACAAGGTTCAATAAACCTGCATCCACTTGTTACCATTTACTGCTTAGTTTTGGGTTATCACATAAGTGCTTGATTAATCACAAATAATCACCAATATTCAAAAGAAACAATTTTCTATGTATTAATACACCATTCAAATGTCTATTTTTATCCTCATCTACAAATGACCTGGCCCATTTGTCCATTTTAAAAATCGAATGTGGCCCCTGAGCACAAACCTTTGCTTACCTCCACTTTAGAGGAATTAGACTAATTATGCAAACGATCCCATAGCTTTATCCAAAGCCTGCGCTTATCGGGTTTCATATCAAATGTTCATTTTGATTGGAAAAATAATAATCCTGATGAATTCAGACTGCCTGCCTGTACGATCCAAAGAGTGTGAATGCTTGTTGCCTGTTAATATAATGCAATTAAATCAGTAGTCTTAAATACTACTTGGCCCTGTTGCTGCACAACAAGTTAGTGTGTTTGAGGAGTTGAGGTAAAGCAGCAGAGAGCTTTTCAAGGTTGAAATTTCTGCAGCTTTTTATTTTTTCCTGCTGAAAAAAACACAGCCCTGTAATTTAATTTATCTGTGTTTCTTTATTGCCTACGTTACTAGCTAGCTGTAGCTTAGCAGACAAATTTTGACAACACAGCTGTAAAAAAATAAAAATAAAAACTGATATTCAATACATTTGAAATAGCATCATATTGTTTCACACCTATTAAAATTAGTTTGCATTTTTTTAAATAAATATGCAGCCAAAACAGCATCTTACAAATTTTGTCCACCAAAAGTAATGTGCAAAAAAAAAAAAAAAAAAGATATGTTTAAAATGTTAACATTTTCAAATAAACTAGTGGCCAAAAGAGGACATCATCTGATTTTTGTACACAAAAATTAAGTCTTCATTTAGTTTTTTCCCCTGACGTTTTTTTTTTTTTTGCTTTGTTTTGTTTTTTTAGTTTTTCCTTGCCCTTTTGTGATTCGATCAAAAGATGTCCTTGATATTTGTCAACTGAAGCCCTTTGAGACTTTTGTGAGATTAAGCGCTATATAAATACACTTGACTTATTTTTATTTTATATCATCTGAAGCAACAATGCAGTTACTTCAAAATGCTTTCACTCGCCGACCCAGTTATCATTTTTGTACAAACAACTCAGCGAAAACAATATGCTATGATGATTTGTATGTAAAAAAAAAAAAAAAAAAAAAAAAAATCTCTGTCAGCTAGCTTAATGCTAACCTAATTCAAAACAGGTGGACGAACTAAAATTAGCATAGATGTTAGGGTAATTTTAAACCTTCAAACAACTGCTACTTTAACACACACATGGAGCAGCAACACATACAAAAAAAAAATTCTGTTGTGTGAGATTGATTGATGACTATTAAAATGGCAAAACGTCATCTAGGAGCACTCAGCACTGCCTGGCATGTTTGTGGCACAAAATGGTACTGCAATGAATGCTACACTAAATTAGTAGGCCTTAAAAACAATCATGTTAAATTCTGCAACTTAGTGGGGGTGCAACATATGAATCATGATAACCTATGTTTTTTATTTTGTTTGTTTTTTAACTCCTCCTCACCCCTTATGTCGGTTACATTGTGTTGGCGTGCGTGTTGATACTGTTTGTCCGCAAAAGAATAGTGTGAATGATGTCATTTTTGATGACATCATTCAGCAGAGACGTGCAGGGAGTGAATAGCGGGGTTGGAGCTGTCACCAGAGCTGCACTTCGTTCATTAGTGGTGGTCCAAGAAGTAGCCCAATTTATTTTTATTTTTTTAACTACTTAATCATTCTCACTGGATAATTGCGGACTACTGAATATAAGCAACAACAGCTGACTGGGGGACAGCAATTCAACTTGCACCACAGCTGACAGGACAAAGAGCACCAGTGGAGCCACATGGGGAGGGTGGGTAGTGGGCAAGACTATGCTGGCCCATAGACGTACATACATAGATAAGCTCAGTCAGTGGCTTAGCCACATTGCATGTGGCAGATCAACTTATGAATGGTTGCCATAGAGATACAGAAACACTGGAAGAGTCACAGAAAAACATACAAGTGTACGTCCTTGGACATTTTCAAGGATTAAAAACCTGTTGTGAATTTTGCCATTTAGCTCCCTGTGAGAGAACAGTAAAAAAGTAAATACATGTTTAATGTGCATTGAAGAGATTGCAAATGGTTGAATTTATCATGAAATTTCACCCAAAACCAACAAAAAAAAACTTTCTGCGAGTAGACTAATGTATATAACACACATGTACTACAATACAAAAGGTATTTTGTATACATTTTATGCTAGCAAAGTTTTCTTGTGTTCAAGCGTCCTAATAGTGTTTAAAAGAGTGTGCTTCAATAAATGCAGGTATATCAATGAAGCTATTATTTTTTTAGTATTGCCAGATCTGTTTTTGTTGCAGTTTGAAGAATGCTAAATTACTTTAACATCTATGCTAATGTCTATTTTCATATTCTATGTTAGCATTAAGCTACCAGACTTTAGTTAGATTTCAGTTATTATAAATACAACGTTTGGTTTACGTGTACTTTTAGAGCAAACTTCAACAGGACGTGACAAATAATGACTCTTAACTGGACAGTAAGAACAATAAATAGCATTGTGAGCTATGTCAAATGTTATTTTTATATCATGTGGGTAGGTTTAGAACGCATCCCCGCGATGAACAAATAGTGCAAGTAAATCGCCACTTTGCCACATCCAATATGGCGCAGATGTCCGTTCCAGTGCACAAAGGGCATATCTATGTAGATATGTCTATGAGCTGGCCTGCACCACACACATATCCATGTGCTAGAACACACCCTACCTCCCTCCCGCCACCCCCTTCCCCCTTTCCTCCCTGCATGTACACCACAGCCAGGCTCCTCCCCGCACGAGGAGACAGCGATGGGGAGGCGCAGTCAATCACTGACAGAGAAAGGGAGAGGTTGAGCCGGACGGGAGGACAAAAGGGGGACGAAAACCGCCGTTGTCCACCCACCACCCCCGAACCCAAGCCGGGGAAGTGGGGCACGTAGACGCGGGACTGGAGAGAGTCGTCGTAGCTCTCAACTGGATCAGGAAAAGCAAGGGAGGGGAGGAAGTCAAGCAACAAGAGGGGGGGAGACGGACAAACATAAAAGCATCCATCCCTGCCTCACGGGGGTTCTTCTTCTCCTCCTCCCCCCTCTATCTCTCTCTGCATCCCCTCTTCCTCTTGTCCATCCTTGCAGTCGCTCGCTCGCCCTTTGGAATTCTGACGATGCCTGGTGAGTTCCATCCCGCCGCTTCACGTGCCGTCTGATTGCTTTTGGGTGTTTGGTTTTTTTTTAAGGGAGGGACTGCATCCTGTCTATGTGCGTGTGTCATTATTATATAATTCCCTGTAATTCCCAACAGGCCTCACTTGCAAGGGAGGGATTGTTTTTAATTCCGGTAGAGGCGACCAAGAGATTTCTCTGCAGCCGATAGGGTGTTTCTATCCGTTCCCAGAGAGGTGCTAGCGGGCCGAGGGGTGCAACACGTCCGTCGCGTTGTGTCCGCGGGGACGACATTACTGGTGATACTCTTGGTGGTTAGTCACGGTTTTTGTCTGGCCACTGATGATGAGTCACTCGTGCATTTGTGGATTGTGACGTTCCGTTTGTTATTTAGGGAACTTTTCTTGTGTGCCTGATTCCAAAGGTTTGGATGACTGTTTCAATCATACCTGAGCAAACCACGTGAAGGTTCTGTCCTCAGACACCTGGTACTATCTTAAGAGACTTTCACACGTGGTACTGTAGACAAACCACACAAACAGACCATTTGATCTTGAAAGACTAACATAGTTTCAACATAGTGGTTGCGAGTCGCTTAAACTAGAATCTGGCATGAAGAATTTCACAAATCTGTCCCTTTCACACAGAACCCAATGACTCAGTGGCAGGTTTCCACGGAGTTTTGTCCTATATGTGTTACTGGAGAGAACCAATTTTTTTTTATCTAGTTATGAAATGGTAGCCTGTGAATCTTACACACAGAACCCAACGAAGCGGAACACGACGACACATTTCCATCAAACCAGGTGAACGTGACATTTTTAGATACCTGGTACTTCAGAGAGCCAACAGAACACGATCTTCAGAGACTTTCCAATGAAGTCACATGTTGTTCCTGTTGCTAGTCATTAAAACTAGCATCTTTGGTCAAGAATTTCCACAAAATCCCCTTTCCCTTTCACACATAACGCACTGAAGCGAGACACATTGATTTATTTCCGTCATGTCCAATCAAACTAGTTGAATGTTCCATTTTTAGATACCTGGTTCTGCAGAGAACCAACAGACCACCATCTTAGGAGACTTTCTAATCATATCAAGTCAAATCATCTTTATTTATATAGCCGTCAAATCTTGTTATGGTTACTAGTCGTTAAAACTAGCATCTTTGGTCAAAAGTTTCCACAAAATCCCCTTTTTCCTTTCAGACATAACCCACTGAAGCGAGACACAATGCCTTATTTACGTCATACCTGAGCAAACCAGATGAACATTCCGTCTTTCATCTTTCAAGAAGTCCTAATATGGTCATATCTTGTTCCATTTGCTAACACTATAGCAAAATCCGTTCACAGAGAACTCAGCAAAACAGGACATTGCTGAGACGGCCCTCCAGCAGCAGTCTGCTGTGACATATAAAATAGCTGTAGGACAGCGGCAGTTTCTCGCGGCATAGAACTTAGTCTTTGTTGTTAAATGTGGCACCCAGGACCAGATTTCTGCCATTCCCTTTCACCCAGCAGCCATTTAAATCTGTCAAAATCACAAATCAACCTCCCTATTCTGCGCCTGCTACAATGCAACCTTTTGGCTCCCTTGTCAGTGTAACTCGTTATATAAATATACATGCCGTCGCAGTGCTAAACCTTCAGTCTAAAGGTCGAGTCCTGTTCCTTCTGTCCAAGCCGAGTGGCTGACTTTCTTATCTCCGATTACCGGTTGCACGTTGCTGCGTCTCAGTCCCGGCTTGATTCCACTTGGAATCAGGCTGCAGGAGGAAGACGGTGCAGTCGTCCCTGTCAAGGGGGGCTGGGGGTAATTGCTTGTAAGGTCAGGTTATACTGTAATGGATTAGTCCGTCGCTACTACAGGGAAGCCTAACACAAATGTGCCACTACTACGGCTGTGAATAACCATCTGCACTGCAAATACTCAAAATAAAGAGATATATACTTAATTTAAACAAAATGGCAACATTTAAAAATGAGTTTACCGTATCTACACCCAATAGAAGCAGGTCTTGATGAATTTAAGGAAAATATTAAAGAATGGTTTTCTATGTATGTAGGTAAACGGGCTTAAATTGATCATTTGCTGGGCAGTCGTTTCTCACTTACCCAGTTTAAGCTAAACTTAAGTCATAACCAGTAATAAAAGCTCGCAAGAAAGAATTAATGTCTCATAGCGGAAAATAGTTATAAGGTTGAGAATATAGATGTATTTTTCTGTTATTCACTAAAACACTGTGCCCCCGGTGGTTATCCGGCGCAATTGTGAGTTACTTAATTTATTAATGCTATCCCTAAAACTTTGAGCTCACGAGCTAGCTGGTAGCTAGCATAGTGGCATGGAAATCCCAGTAACGAGTCGTCGCCACCGGAGGATTTAGTGAGTATGTTTTTTGCAACGCAAACATTTAGATGTGTTGTAGCCATAAGATGCTAGCCTAAGTAGTTTTTTTTTTTTCTTCACGCATTCAGAGGACATGCCCTACTACAGTGCTTTATTCCTGCAGTAATGTCAGATTTAGAGCTTTTGTCCCAAAGCTATTGTAGGGAGGAGAAATTGATTGATTTGTTTTACTGAGGCGCCTGTCCAGATTTGTTGGTGTCTTTTTTTTCTGGAAACCAACATAATTTATAGCTAATTATTTTAAAATCGCTGACCCCAGTTTGGAAACCACTGGTTCAGGGACTTATAGTCTTTGCCGTGTCCCTGTACTTTTTACCGGGCATATCATGGCATTGATTCCCCTGGAAGCTAACATTTGTGTCAGTCTTTATTTGTATGCAGACAACCCCCCGCCCCTCGCCGCCAGCCTGAGGGTAGGGGGGGTGCGTGAGAAAACGCTTGTATGCACACGAATGGATGTTCACAATCTAAACGCTTACATGGCATCCTTAGTTGGGCGCGGGGCTCAGAGGCGATCGCGTCTCAAGTCGGGGGTTGGGAGGGAAACGGGATGACAGCGAAGCGAGATGGGAAACCAGGACGTCCGTGAGATGCGAGTGACAAAGCAAAAAAAAATGAAGGAAGAGAAGGTGGAGAGCCCGGTGCCGTAATTACGTCGCGACGGTGTTGGTTCCGCATGACCGCTGCGGTTATGCAACAGTCTTCTAGGAGCGTTCTATGTACGCTGTGTAATTGGCCTCAAAATGCATCGCCGTCCATTTTCTAAAACTCATTGTCCTCTTTACAGTAGTGGGTAAACTACAGCCTATCCCAGTTATCTTTGTGCTGGAGAGACTAGGTACAATTTGCATCCATGGACAATTTAAAATCAACCAGTTAACCAAAACAGACTTTTGGCTTTGGGTTTTGTGGGGCACACCCATGACTGGTCATAAGCCAATCACAGGGCACATGGACAAGTTATAGTATGCAATTAACTGAAACTGACTTTTGACGACACCCTGTACTGGTCCCCAGCCAACTGCAAGGCACAAACGACCATTCTCACATGGACAATTTACAGTCTTCACTCTAAAAACAGTTGAGTACAAAATAACTCAAATAGGGTCAAAAAGGAGCCAACAAAGCTTTTTGAGTTATTTATTGAACCCAAAAAGGTAACCCGCAAAGTAGTGCTCTGAGGTCTGCATACTCGAGCCATTTAGGGGAATCCAGAGTTCAAAACAGACATGGTGAAGCGGCATGTAGCTGTTATGCTGCATGCAAATGCAATATGTACAATCTCAAAGTAGTTTTAGAAAATACGTTTTTTACTTTAATTTAAGTGTTTGTCTCTTGTAAGTTGTTTCAATGTTTTCAATCTTTGTTCTTTTAGTAATTTTAATGAACTACTTTTGTTTTCTGTGCTTTGCTTTTGAACATCTTTAGCTGTTTTGATTGTAAATCCTTCTAGTTGTTTGTATGAAGCACAGTTGCCTTGTGTATGAAATGTGCTGTATAAATAACGCTGACTTTCCTTGCCTTGCAAAACAACACAAAATTGTTTTGTTTGTTAATCATTTGACCCAATTTGGGGTATTTCCAGTCAACTTTCACACCACCTCGCCTAAATAACGAGGACTTGACAATGGCGACAGTATTGGACAGTTTGGATTCTGGGAATCATTTTGAAAATCAAACGAACTCTTGAGACATTGCAGCAGCTTTCGACGCGGTTGAGGAGACGCTTTGCTTTAACGTCCATTGAGCTGATTGATCAGGCTCTTCCAGGATAAGCAACTGGATACCGGAGTTGCAATCACTGTAACTAGATATTGATATATTGCCCACTTTTTTTTTCTTTTTTTTTTACACCCAACCATCCTGAGGATTAAATGTCGACTTGGGGCACGATTGAAAGGCAATGTTATTAAAGGCAGGAGAACCGGCTGAACCCAACACTTTTGACAATTTATTGACTACTTATGCGGGTTATAGGTCATGTGGACCAACAGCAAAATAGTCTCTTGTTTGTTTGCATTTATATTCCATTAAGTTGTATGTGTATTTGAGCAGTGCTTTTCCAATTGGAAACACTGCAGTTAAAATTAATGTTGAAAGTGAATGTATGGAATTAATTGACAGAAACATTTTCACTTTAATTAAAAGCAAATCTTTTATTTATTTATGTTTAATATTTTATTTCTTTTACAAAAACGATGTTTCAATTTGTTAGTTTTCGGTAACCATAGCACCATCGCAGTATCTGGCCCCGTGTTGCATTTTCCCAGCAGCTGCACTCCAAACAAACCTTTTGTGAGCTATGACATCATCATCACAAGCAGTGCCTGGAATGAGGAAATCCCCCTTAACGCCACCCTTCTCCCGAGGCGGGCCCATGCAGTTAACCATTAACCGGCCACTATTCGACGCTGGCGTCTGTTTACCCGCCACGCCAAAAAAAAGCTGCAAATCACCATCGCTGGCTCTCCGGACATGTTTTCCTTGTCTGTTTCCTGCTACGGCGGAACCAAGGAGGGAGGGGCCCTACTTCCTGCCAGGCTAACTCGCGCTCCATATATGTCCTTGGGAGATTCACTGTCACACAGCTAGCGGCCAGACTGGGAGCAGTTTGAACTGACCTCTTTTGCAGAAGGAATTGATAAAAGTCAACACATTTAGTCTTGAACACGTTCTTTGCCAGATGTTCATGAGAATTTTGACTGATATTACAGACAATATTTGTGTTGAGTGACAGAAGCAATCCTAGCAAAAGGAAGAGTTTCACAAGAGAAAGGTTGTTTTTAACGTTTTCGGTTCTTTAGTAATCAGCAGTAGAACACGGGGTAGTTCCTTGCTTCAGATCAAAAAGCAGAGCAATCACATCTTCCTGTTGTTGCAAAGTAACAATCCATTTTAAAGACGTTTAAAGTGTAAATGTGTAAAGCAATTGACAGCAAGTGAATGTACAAGGGCAAAATGAGATGAATACAAACGGGTGGATTTTTTTTCTGCTTAATTCATATTCCATAGGCACAATATAAGTCCAAATGGTGTGTTTGGACTAGTGGGGGTGCATAGACACATTGAAAGCAAAATGTTTGACTCGACTTCGCTTTTAAGGACGCTAAAGCATTTTTATGTTTGTTTCAAGCTCACCTCGAGAAATACATGTACAGTATGTATTTTTAAACGCAGTTTCAAATCAGTTTGGCATCCAGCCAAAAGTAAAGTTGCTAGCTATGACATTTGCTAGCCAAAGGCTGAGCTGCACTGTAGTTACAATTGAGTAAACATTTATGTTGTATGTTCTATGTACAAAGTGGAACTTGATATATTTCAGTACTGTATTGAAAAAAAAAGTTGTTTTTTTTTACGTGTTTTACTAGGTGTCCAAGATCAACCCAAAATGGGTCCGTAACCATATACCTTACATATCAATACTCTGTTGGAGTGTAAGATGCCTACATTTATCCGACTTTCAACATGACAAGCTGATATTCACCCTCCTGATATTAACCTTCTACTCAAAAGATGTGATGATCTCAAATCTAAAGTGATGCAAACCTAAATTTCACAGACAAGCATGCCTACCAATTAAAAAACAAACGTGATTACTACTTATACTACTATTAATATATACATGCGTGGCAGTAAAGGGTGGGATTCCATTTGACGAATATAAACGTCCTGCTTTTGCAATAGTATGCATTTTCATGTCATTTCCCAGATGTGATGACATCTGTTTGAAATGGTATAACAGAAAAGCCGGGACAGGTTTGTGAAATTTAACACCCGACACTCACTCCTGTTGTGCTGAAAGTAAAGCGTTCGATAACATTTTTTATAGACACTATAGCACATGTTGCGGTGTTACGGTGATGTCAGTTCATAGTCGCCCTTTCATGCGGCCTGTAAAAATATTCCCGCCTTGTTTTTTCCCCAACCTCGTCGACTCCCAACCATTTGGAGCGCTGTCTTTTTAAATGTTGAGAGGAGTGTTATGTTGCTAGCAACGCACATCCTTTGGGGAGCTCAGAGGGGCAGAGACGCTCTCTCCCGTTGTGTTTCCCGGGACTCTCTGGAGTGCAGGTCGGCAAAAAGCGCAAGAAAAAAAAAAAACCCGAAACAAGCAACATCTGCTTTTGAGGAATGCGAGCCACGAGAGCGACGCGGGAGTCGCGCTTCCGTCCTGGAGAGACTCCGCCGCACCATGTTTCATTTGTTCAGCAGCAGGGTGTAAGTGTGCCTTTGTGTTGCGAGCTCATCCTGGGTGTGGGAATCTGCCGGGAGTTGTGGAAGAAAAAAAAATTGCAGGGCTTTGCATCTGTGACTTTTTTTTTTTTTTTTTTTTTAAATGACGTTTTTTTTTTTTGTAAAGAGGTCCGCAGAGAAGAGTAATCGGGCCACACGACAGCGAGGGAAGAGAGAAAAAAAAAAAAACGAGCATGTGCGGGCATGACGGTAGAAAATATTCAACGCTGCAGGCAATGCTGAATAAGAGAGACGCTCACTTCCTGAATCGCATATGTTGATGATCGGAATCCCTGTACTGAATCAGGAATCGGTGGTTCGAGGTCTCTAGTAACCTCTGGACGACTGCTACTAAGTAGACTAAGATTTAGCACACTCGGGGAACCGCTGCAGACTCTAATGATTCGACTCACATGAACACACAGCAGGGGACTCTTGAGTCAGTTCACATGTTCACATGGAGGAACTGTTCCAGACATAAGTGTTGACTCACACGATGTATATGTGCATTATTATACACATACACTGGAAAATACCATCCAAATTAAAGTTAGTTTAAGGGCAAAAAGTCAATAGGTTATCAGCTGATACAAGCACGTGGGTGTTTTGTCCACAACTCCAATGGCAGACGCCAGAAACAGTGAATGCACCAGGAGTTTAAAGGTCAGACTAATGACTGAGTGCTAAAGCAGCAAGCTGAGGTCAAGGGGCAAAAAAGGTTGAGTTCATGGTGGGGCCCCACGCTGTGCTTACCGATGCGGGTTGCCATGGCAACAATGAGTGATTGAAAGCAGCCTGGTGGCAAATAAACATAAGGCGTTAGAGTTTTAGCCGTAAGATTATGTTCATGTAAATGAAAATGCATGGATGGATAACTCCTTTTTTTATTTAAAAAAAAAAACAAAAAAACAAAAAAAACACGATAACAGTCTTTTGCTACTAATCGGAGAATATGGACCAAATTCCTGCGACATCTAGCATAAATCATTTGAGTAATTGATGCCCTTCCAAACCCCCCATTAGAAAATGTTATAATTCCATTTAAATGCCAAAAGCTGGCGGCAAACCACTACTTTTCTATTAGACAGAACTATTGCCTGACTTCCAAGATTAGGACTTTTCGTTTTTCTCTAAAATACTTACGTAATGACCTTGATGCACAAACTTCACTTGCAACTAGTAGTTACCAAAAAGTGCTTGCGTAACAGCAGCATTAGCGCTCGAGGGAGCCGACGAACGGTTGCACGGGCAAAGCGATTGGAAAGAGGAGCGGAAGAGCTGCTTCTCACTTCTTGACCTGAATATTCAATCAGCCCTGTGGCACTGGACAAAGGCTGAGGAAAAAACAAGAAGGGGGCGTGGGGGAGGAGGGCACCAAATTTCTTCCCACGCAACACTCAAGGCGAAAGACAAGCGGCCCATTTTTACTTTTACCACTTTGTTCCGGCTGTGTCTGTTGAGTTTTTCCGACAATTGGACGTGTGAAGCGACTGAAATTGGCCTAAATTCTGTGGACATCCGGTAGTGGTGGTGAATTTAGTGTTTTGGATTCCGTCGCTAAAATGATTCAGTTAACTTGTGAATTGAAATCTTTGGAGTTCACTTTATGTCAAATCCTGGGAATTGGTGGTGTGAGTCCGAAACTCCAGTCAGTAAAAAAAATTGTAGAGTTCACTAATGCGAGTTAGCCGGATCACAGTAAGCACTGCTGACTCAGATGATTCGGTTCATTGACTTTACTGACTCGAGTTGGAGGACTCACTAGAAAGACTGCAAACTAGATGACTTTTCTTGCAGATTTATGTTAGTCGATATTCCTACCTGATTATTTGGATCGCTGAATTGAATTGAACATGCCAGAAACACTTTGTCAGGGTTCCCCTCCTTGAGTTAGCCAAATCACCAGAAACAGCAGACTGAGATTATTCAGTCCACTAATAAGAGTTAGCGGACTCAAGTTAGAAAATCATCTTGAGTCTGTTGTGTTTTGAATCATCGTCATGTGTGGTGTCTCAATGTGAGTTTGTTAACTTGAATTAGCAGACTCAGTCCAGTTCGCAGACTCAAGTCCAAATCACCTGAGTCAGTGATTTCCTTGTTGAGTCTGCTAATGCTAGTCAGAAAACCAAATCATCTGAAGTGTGTGTGTTTTGTCCGTGTGAGTCCTTGAACTGTCTCCAGAAAACCAAATCATCTTAAGTTGAGTACATTGTGTATTGAAGTCAAGTCAAATGAACCGTTGAATCGTTTCCAATGTGAGACCGCTAACTTGAGACAGTGAATGAAATCATTTGACTCTGTGGAGTTTCCAGTGAGTCCGAGAACGAAATCCCTGAGTTCACTGATTCAAGTTATTCAACTTTCCAGGAACCCCGCTGACTTAGATGACTCGGTTCATGGGCTTGAGTTAGCAGACTTGCCAAAAATGTAGGCCACTACGCTTGGATAATGTGGTTCACTGGTCCAAATCACTTGAGTCGGCGGTTTCCTCACTCAGTCCGCTAATTTCTCAGTAAACAAATTTGCAGTACACGGCAGACTCAAATGATTCATTTTACTGACTCCCATTTACTGTAGACTAACTCGAAGACTTGATTCTGCACTAGCTGAATCGGTAGTTTTCACTGTTAAGTGTGACCACAGAATTGTTTTTAGTGGCGGATTAGTGCCTAATCACTGTATTAGTTGCACAGGCAACTGGTTGTGTTAAGAAGCCTCTGAAAACCTCTCTTGGGGAAACGTTTTGTGTTGGCAGGGTATTAGGATTGTCATGCATGTTGCTTTTTAGGCTAACACAGCATCAACACAGTGCGGTAAAGATTAGCGTCACATGGACCTGAACGTGCCGACTTTTGTGTGCGATTGCACTGAAACAATGCCACTGGCGCCGCGCAGGCTGCACTAATTTTGTTCTTCTTCCCAAGGCTTTATTGTTGCAATAGTTAAGCTCTCGCTAAAGTGTCTGAGTGCTCCGATGGCCCGACAATCACGTGAACGCTATTCTTATATTATTTTTTTTTCCCTTCCAAAGGATACTTAAGTAAAGCGTGCAGGTTGCTGCCCAGACACACTCAGGATCCATTACGCTGCTTGACTTACAGATAAGTGAGTTTCTATTGAGCAGCAAGCACAGGGAGAGGAAGTAGACCAATGCTACTCTATCACGGGTAAAATACTGAAGTCTGGATGAGGATATTGTTAGTCATAGGGTCTGCAGCACCACTTATGTCTGGAAGAGATGTCATCGTTTTGTTTTTTAGCATTACCTTATACAGTATAGAAAGACACTTAAGCATTTAGTCGATATCCTTGATTCCCAGCGTAATGTCCGTACCGTCGCTGTTGGCCGTAAACCTCGTATGTTCAATACCGTACGGTCATTTTCATACTTTTTTTCAGAAATTGTTTGTGGAATGTTGTCCTCTTCCCTCACTGTGTGGGAGCTGTGCAGCAATTATTTCATCTCATGTTTGAAAGTCTGGATGTTTTTCAGATAATAATGAGTGAAAATGCAGTTTGAAGTCGTTTTGTTAAAAATTGATAACTGTAACTTGTATTACAAGTGTAATTTTATCGAGTAGAATTTGAAATTGTCATTATTAGCAATAGTAGAATGCAGTTGTCAACTAGTGCACAGTGTTGCCTCACTAAGGACCATGTCATTGTCCCAAAATAAAGGGTTTTTTTTTTGTTTTTTTTTCGTGGGGACGCAAATATCTCCAGATCGTGAATGTGTGACACTACCCCCCCAGCCCAGCCTATTTTTCATTCAACTGATGAGTGAACAATGTAGTCCACTATATAAAAATCCTTCTAGTGATGACGAGTGAGTCAGGAATTGGGTGAATGATTCCCAACCACATCCATTGTCTGCTTCATTTTGTTGTTACTAGTCGGAAGTGTTTCCATTTGTCTGGCATTAATGCTAATCAATGTGGCTTCTTAGTCTTACTCATGTAATGGCCGTCTAACAGCAAGCATCCATTAGTTGAAGATGACTATGGTGAAGAAGATGGTGGCAATGTCGCGGAAGGACTTGCTCCAGGCGTCCTCACACTTTCCTCCCACGCAACTGGCTAACTAGCGTGCGCGGCGCATATGCTAGCCCTCCCGTCGACTCTACTGCCATCTTCTTCTGACTCAGTCCTTTTCCTCTTCTGCTTCTTCGTAGATCTCATCTGATGCCAAGGCTGAAGGAGTCTCGCTCCCATGAGTCACTTCTCAGTCCCAGCAGCGCTGTGGAAGCCTTGGACTTAAGCATGGAGGACGAGGTCATCATCAAGCCCGTGCACAGCAGCATCCTCGGCCAGGACTACTGTTTCGAGGTGAGGCCTTTATGGTAGGGATGCATCATTATGCAAAAATCTGCATGGTTGGTTGGTTGATGTAGTTAACTATGTTGTTTGTATGTAATTTTTAGCTGTTATGTAATTTTATTTTATGAGGACTAGCCAGATGCAGCCATCTTTTTAATGTTACTACACACTGTCCTTTTAATAAACTAAACTTCAAACTTCAATAGCACCTGGTGGGAGGGTATATTTATGTCACCCTTTGATAGCATCACTGCAGTCCTGTTTTACAAGTTGAAATTGGCTTTAAAAAGTTTTAAACTTTTACCTATGCGTTCTCAGTTAACAGGGCAATGCTCGTTCACACTTCAGGAGCTGTCATCACAAAGTGCTAACAGCTCGTTCTGAACCACAACATTTTTTTTTTATTATTGTTTGTTAGCTAGATACTTGTTAGCTAGCTAGTTAGCAGTTAGCTCTAATTAGCGCATGGTGTGTGGTAGGGGTGTTAAAAAAAATCGATTCGGCGATATATCGCGATACTACATCGCGCGATTCTCGAATCGATTCAATAATCGGCAGAATCGATTTTTTTTTTTTTTTTTTTTTTTTTTTTTTTTTTTTTAAGGATTCACACCTTGAGCATGGAAGAATGTTATATGAACGGCACATTAAGCCTTAATATTTTTATTTTAATGCTGTTCAAATGTGAAACAGATTGCAAACTGTTTGTGTACAGTGGCTCACGGTTATAAGCCTCAAGTTTTAGATAAATATATTCATACAAATCTTACAGTGTACATGTACAAATTTACTGATAGTATTTTCTAAATTTGAATGGAAAAAAATCGCAACAATCGACTTATAAATTCGTATCGGGATTAATCGGTATCGAATCGTGACCATTCGTATCGGGATTAATCGGTATCGAATCGAATCGTGACCTGTGAATCGTGATACGAATCGAATCGTCAGGTACTAGGCAATTCACACCCCTAGTGTGTGGTTATGTTTTGCTCTTTAGCTCAAAGTTGTATATAGCACCTACACTGGCATTATAGCCGCTAATGCTAAGTTTGCTGAAGGAGGAATGCCCCCCACCCTTAAGCCAGAGTGGGCACACTGCGACCGGCTTTCTAAAGATTACATAAAGATTATAACGCTGAGAACACATTAAGAACCTTAAATCGCTTTTTAGTTGGATTTTGGATTAAAGTGACAGTGACGTAATGAGCTCTCACGGTGAACGCAATCGGAAATTATTGTGCTTTTTTTTTTTTATTAATGGCTGGTTGAAAATGAATGCAAGTGTGGCAGAGGGGGTAATCTGTTGCGTCGCCGGCGGTGGGATTTAACCTCTTGATAACCCACTGCAATTTGCTACATGCTGCGAACAGCGCTGCCTCTGATTAGCACCGAGAGTCACATGCGTATCACATTTGGCAAAAACAGTACAGTACAGTGTTGTGGTGCTTGAAAGAAAGAAGGGGAAAAAGCTTAAAGAACAGCGGTCTGTCAGCTAGTTAGCTTAATGGCGCAAGGTTATTTATGATGTTGCTAGTTAGCAAGCTCAGAAATGCAAGGTGGGACATTAGGTTATAATTGACATTAGTCAGTTAGCTAGTTGTTAGATGGGTTATTTGAGAATTAGTTAGCTCAGTCGTGATCATGATATATATGGTTAGCTCATTATTTAACAACACAGGGTTATTATGGTGTCGTTATCGTATAATTAGCTAGTTAGCTTAATAGTCATAATGTTGTTAGCTAGCTAATTAGCCCAATAGTGAAAGGGGAGAGATTATGTTTGAGTAAACATTAGTTATTTTGCTAATTAGTTAGCCCAATAGTGCTAAGATAGCTAGCTAATTATCTCAATGTTATTTATGCAACTCATTGGCTCAGTGCCACAAGATGAGCAGTTGAAAGTCAATGCTAAATACGTGAAATTCATGCAAGTGCTGTTCTGTTCTTGTTCCCGCTCATGTTGGCATTTGCCTCCGCAGGTGACGACCTCCTCGGGAAGCAAATGTTTTTCCTGCCGTTCGTCAGCCGAGAGGGACAAATGGATGGAGAACCTGAGGAGAGCCGTGCAGCCAAACAAGGTGAGGATAGTATCCTTATTTTGTAGCTGATCTGTGATGTGGCCAACAGGCCAATAAGTGGGTTGGGAAACTTGGGATTGATGGAAGAAGAACATTTTTGTTGAAATTCACAAAAAAAAATCACAAACCCAAGTGAAGAGCTTTGGTCGCGGCACTGCAGAGACACATTTACAATATTGATACATCAGCATCAAATATAGATATCTTCTCTTTTCATCTGACTGTGGTACTTTTTTTTTTTTTTATAGCTTCTTGAGATACACAGACTATATCAGACAGTGTTCTTATGCCCTACGATTGGCTGGCAACCAGTTCAGGGTGTACCCTGTCTACTGCCCGTAGCCAGCTGGGATAAGCTCCAGCACCCCCCGCAACTCTCGTGAGGAGTAAGCGGTTAAGAAAATGGATGGATGGATGGAGGGTTCGTATGCCACAGAATATCATGATATGCAAGTATCTGACAAACTATTGTGATAATGGTTATCCTGTTGACAGTTAAGGTGTGCCAGTATTGTTGTTGTATGTTGTTACATCCCGTGGTTGTCCGGCAGGTGACACAAGTGATGAGGACAAAGGAGACAGCATAATTAAAAAAAAAAAAAAAAAAAAAAAAAAAAAGGAGACAGCATAATTGTCTCGCAGTTCTTGACGATTCAGCATCTTTTTCTCAGCCACTTTTATGTCACCATCTCGTGTGCAGGACAACAGCCGGCGGGTGGAGAACATGCTACGACTGTGGCTCATCGAGGCCAAGGACCTCCCCGCCAAAAAAAAGTACTTCTGCGAGCTGTGCCTGGATGACGCGCTGTACGCGCGCACCACCTGCAAGCTCAAGACGGACAACGTCTTCTGGGGCGAGCACTTTGAGTTCAACAACCTGCCGGCGGTGCACGCCATCACGGCGCACCTCTACAAGGACACGGACAAGAAGAAAAAGAAGGACAAGAACAACTATGTGGGATTGGTCAGCATCCCCGTAGCGGCGGTGACCGGCCGGCAGTTTGTGGAGAAGTGGTACCCGTTCAGCACGCCCAACCCCACCAAGGGCAAGACGACCGGACCCATGATTCGCATTAAGGCACGCTACCAGAGCATGAACATCCTCCCCATGGAGCTGTACAAGGAGTTTGCCGAGTACACCACGAACAACTACATGCTGCTTTGCTCCGTCCTTGAGCCCAGCATCAGTGTGAAGAACAAGGAGGAGATGGCGTGTGCGCTGGTTCATATTCTGCAGAGCACCGGCAAAGCCAAAGTAAGTCTCATTGTGACAATGTCAACTGCAATTTTTTTATCTTGGGAACTATGTTCGGAATCATGTCAAAGTATCCCAGAAGTCAAACCACAAAAGTTGTAAACTTAAAGGAGCAACCTCAAAGTCTTGCCACAGACGTCAAGCCCTGAATGGTTCACCGTGAAAGTTGTGGCTTTTAGTCATGGCCCAGAAGTCCTTCCCCAAAAGTCGTACTCTAGAAATAGTAGCCTTAAAGTCATAACCCTGAAGTCAAGTCATAGCTGGGAAACTTTTAAACTGAGGTCATAGCTCTGGAGATGTAGCCCACAAGATGAAAACATGTAGGACTCAGGCCCTCGAGGACCGGACTTTGACACCACTGCAATAAAGTCATAGCAACCCTTTGGTCTTATCTCAAAATCCGTACCCCAAAGGTCATTTAGTTGAATGGCTCAGTCCTCAAGTCAACCTGGACGTCTTAGCCCTAAATTGAAGCTCAAAAGTCAGAACCATGAAGTTATGGCCCAAGACTCAAAATTAAAGTCGTAGCCCTAAAATCATAGTCTGAAAGTCGTACCCTTTTAGTCATAGCCTCCACGTTGAAGAGCGAAAGCATTAACCCAGAAGTGGCAACCTCTCACCTTTCATGTATTGCACAGAAATCAACAAAAACGATTTGTGCTCTTAATTTTCCGACCCAAGCCTACTTAATACCCAAAAGAACAGACTCTACTTGATGATTTGATTCTATTTTCTGCCCTGCACTTGAACCCTCCACGGACATTGTCTAGCAAAGCAGGATATCCAAGCGGTATGTTTCACCAGGGTACCGTGGAGAGACTTTTAACGCACATCAAGGTTAAATATTCTTTCACCGACTGCTGCTCTTGCGGTGAACTTTTCACCCACGCAACTGTAATACTGCAGACAAGAGACCAGACAGGAAGGTGATTTCCCCGCGCATGCAACAGCCTATATTACAATTTTAGCACAGACGAATCCCTTATGCGTATCCCCCGCACCCCCTTGTGACATTCCGGCGCAAGACACCGTCACGCACCAGCGATGCTGCCTCGGCGAGATGCACTATGAAGCATTACTACCACCAAGTGGTACATTTCCGCTCCATACTTTCATATTTTCATTGTGAAAAAAACTAAAATATCTCACTTGAAGCATCTGACTTTTCTTATACCGTTATATGAGGTTGCTAAGTCACCAGTTAGATTGTGTAAGATAAAAAGTCTAAAGCTGAAAGTCTGAGCCTGCCCTCAAAAACGTGATACAAATAACAATCTAAATTGGACACGATCATTTGCAGAATTAACCACACCCTCCCGATCTCTTTTTCTGACCCTTGGATTTATTTACGTTTCGGTAAAATGAGGACAGGAAATGAGGACGTCGTGTTGCTCTTGTTGTTGGAGACCAAAAATAACTCTTGTCGGCTTTTAGTCGCCCGTCATCATCGTCTTTGTCTTTTGCTGCCTCATCAGTCGCCGTCTCCTGATACCGGAGAGGAGCTTTTTGAAACTTTCTTTGACTTGATCGCAGTTGGTTGGCGCGGTGAATGATTAGCGCTTTAAGAAGTCATGTCTGTCTCCGGCTGATTGATGAGGGAGAAGTCGGCACAGCATCCTCCCCCACCCCGGAGAGAGGTTCGCATCCTTAATTACTTTGCATTAATTCCCTCCTTCCGTGCGGAGCGTTTGGGGTTCCTCCGCACATCCCGCGTGCGGCAAAGTCGGGGGCATTTGGAGGTTGCAGTGAAGTGGAGATTGTGGCACGACAACAGCGCTAAGCTAACGTTAGCATGTGTGTTTATTTTTGTCATATCACATTTGTTTACCACTGTGTCCTCAACAAGTCATTACGAAGGGAATAAATAACACATCAGAAATAGCGTATTGGGTTATTTCTGACAACTTTTCCCAAGTAACGTCGTGTCAGCATTGCGACAATGATCCTGTCCCATCGATGGAGTCACCAGCACCCGTTTTAAGAATATATTCTAATCATTCATCTGCATGTCAACAGATTTCTTTTGGCGAGTAAGCCCGTCCATAGAGAGCATCTCGGGACTCTATTCATTAGATGCCATCAGCCGTGTCTTCATACTCTCTTTTTTTTTTTTGACAAGCTAGATGCCTGATGAGATGTGGCAGCGATACAAAGCGCGTTCCACTTCTGCTTATTAGCGCTGAAGCGAGCGGATGGATGGAGGACAAAAGGGAGAGGAGGATGCGTCACTTTCTTTTTAAAGCGAAAAGACTTGCGGTTCGTTTCGTAACCGTAACGCTTCTTAGATCCATTTTCATTCCAGGGAAATTCACAAAAACCTTCATGAGGTTCATTGAAGAGTCTCTAATACATTGCTTGCAAGCTCCAAATCCAGGTCCAGAAAATAAAAACCCTTCCTCAGTTTGACTAGAGTCACAGGTACTTCTACTCTCAAGCTTGTTTAACTGCCAGCTGAGTCGAAGCACATGTGACTAAAGACAAACTGTGGCAGGGTTTTTACCTTCTGCATCTGGATTTGACACCTGTGGTGGCTTGAGGGAAAAGGGCTCTATGGGGTCAGAGAGTTCAGAGTCCAGGCACAGAGAAAACGAGATCCAATGCAGGCATGGAAGAGATGAAGGCAGGCTGGAAGCTGGTTGAGAATGAAAATGCAGACAGTGCACAATTGGTTGACAAGAATCACAAATCACAAATTTTATATTGTTCTAAATGTAGAATAAAATGTGTTTTCCTATTCTTCTTTAACAAAACTGGGGAAAAAAAAGTTGAACTAAATATGGCTGCATCTTTTAGTCATTTAAACAGTAATTTCATAATAATTCCTAAAATTGAGTTTAAATGACTGAACTGTAAAAAAACGAGTGTGATAGATTTGTGTTGAGGTCATTTTTATGCCACTAGATGGCATAATTGCCTTTGTAAGACATTAGTGACAGCTCAGTGCATTTTTCTTTCCATATTAACGCTATCTAAGCTTTAACATGAAGTAATTTCTGAAATTCTGGACATTTATATACAACTTGACCCGTCTCCACAAATATATACATAATTATTAAATTTGTTACTGCTAAATTTTGACATGGATGTGTCTGTTGCGTTTGCATAAGTTCAATGTGTCCATACCTGCAATGAACGTTTACGTTAATTTTGTGGTCTGACCCCTTACCCGTTGACCCCTCAGGACTTCCTGACAGACCTGATGATGTCGGAAGTGGACCGCTGCGGGGAGAACGAGCACCTGATCTTCCGCGAGAACACGTTGGCGACCAAAGCCATCGAGGAGTACCTCAAACTGGTGGGCCAGAAGTACCTACAGGATGCCCTTGGTGAGTGCCCAGCGCTTTTCTGACACTTCAACGAATAGTCGGCGCGTTTACTCCAATCTTGGAGTTTCTCCACAAGCGAGGCTTGTTTGTTGAAAGCGGGCCCGTCTCAATGGGATGATTGGACGGGAATATTGGAGCAGGCTTGTAAATTATGCATCACTGTGCTGGTGAAGTTTTTGTTTGTTTGACGTCAGCTAAACTGTTGAAATCTTTGGAAAGCTTGAGATTGTGGTAAAACAAAAACAGAAGGAAAAAAAAAAAGACCCGCTAGTTCCCTCGCGAAAAAAAACTGTCGTCCTCGTTTCAGCAACGTTTGCCTCCACATTCGAGACTTTTTTTTCTTTTTGTGTCTTTTTTTTTGTGTCAAGCTGCTTTTTGAGTACTTTAATTACATAACAGAAAATATTGCCACAATCGTCGCTGTCAGAAGTGAGATTAAAGGACTGACCTTACTACTAAACCACAAAAATACAACTCTTGGCATTTCGCTGCATTTATTACTTTAACATAAACTGTAAACGGAATTGGTGTCAAAAGTGGGATCCAGCAATTAACCACCAACAAGAAATATATTTTTTTTAATTCCCATTTTTAGTTATATAAAAAAATAATCTTGGTAACAACTAATTTCAGAAGTGGGATCCAAAGATTGACCAGCCTCACAAAACAGCACCTCTTGGTGTGTTTTTTTTTTTCCATCTTCAGTGTTTATGGCAATAATTTCACACTTTAAGGTGCAATCTCACTTGTTGTCAAGGCGAGTTCATAAAAGCGCTGTACGAGTCTGACGAAAACTGCGAGGTGGACCCGTCTAAGTGCTCCTCGGGGGACCTCCCGGAGCACCAGAGCAACTTGAAAATGTGCTGCGAGCTGGCCTTCTGCAAGATCATCAACTCGTACTGGTGAGCGGCGGGAACGTGGCTCCAAGCTGTCCTGCGTTTGCGCTCCTCGAAAGCTAACGTGTTTTGTTTTGGGGTTTTTTTGTCCTTTGCCGACCAGCGTTTTCCCGCGAGAGCTGAAGGAGGTGTTCGCGTCGTGGCGGCAGGAGTGCAGCAACCGCGGCCGGCCGGACATCAGCGAGCGGCTGATCAGCGCCTCGCTCTTCCTGCGCTTCCTCTGCCCTGCCATCATGTCGCCGTCGCTTTTCAACCTGATGCAGGAGTACCCCGACGACCGCACGGCGCGCACGCTCACGCTCATCGCCAAGGTCACGCAGAACCTGGCCAATTTTGCCAAGTGAGTCTTTGAGCTTTGAGACTTCTTGACATTCTTGGAAGCAAGAAAATGAATAAAAATGGGTAGCTTAATTAGCTCAACTGACAGAAAAATACACGTTTTGTTTTACGTTAGTTAGCTCAATGCTAGCACACAATGCAAAACACCACTGAAAGTCTACCTAATAACATTGATAATTGTGTTTTCAGCCATTAGGCAATGGTTATTTGGGGGGAAAAAAATGTTAAACCCCAAATAATCTTCAAAAACACTTAATAAACATTAAATATAGTTGTTCCATGAAAAATGGTGAGGAAGTCAGGCCTAAAACCAAAAATTGTCTGCAAAAAAATGACTAACCTTTACAGTAGTTGTGAAAGTCTTCTTTGTTTGTGTCTTTGTGGCTGTATTATACTGCCCCCGGTGAGTCAAGTATCCCTTTAAAGAACACATTAAAAACTATACATTTTATTTTATTTATTTTTTTGGTTGAGACCAAAAGAGATTAATAGCATTTCCATTCATTTCAATTGGCAAATTAAATGCAACTTTAGAATTTTGATTGTGCTGAACTCCTCAGGTTCGGGAACAAGGAGGAGTACATGTCCTTCATGAACCAGTTCCTGGAGCACGAGTGGACCAACATGCAACGCTTCCTGCTGGAGATCTCCAACCCAGAGACCATCTCCAACACGGCGGGCTTCGAGGGCTACATCGACCTGGGCCGCGAGCTCTCCACGCTGCACTCGCTCCTCTCCGAGGTGGTCTCCCAGATGGACCAGGTACGAAACGCCGATCACGGGAATGCGGGGAATACCGGCTGATCGGGTTGATGGTGACGCAGATCAGTGTGCAAATATTGTAGCTCACCCTTAGTCAACATGACTAAAGCCTACTGCGATGTTTGTTCCTTTTCTACGCTCCAGAATGTACATGTAAAACTCATTTTACTATATTCAATACTTAATAATAAAGAATAATGTTTAAAAAAAATTTAAAAAAAAGAAAAGAAAAATGAGCTGTATTTCTGAGCTGCTGGTGGATAAATTACCGCAGCTACTAAGAAACTGGCTCCCTCGAATCGTGCTCGGAATACTTTGGGATGCTTATCGGGGCGTCGATCAATAATTAATGATGGCGTTACATAAACAGCGCGGAAGCACGGAACACTGCGAATGGCCCACGGAGGTCGTAATCATGTTTTTTTGGGGACATTTGCTTCGGTAGCAGATGGGGAAGCTGCTAATCATTAGATCAAGTGTTCCATCTGTTGGGGAAGAGGAAAAATTCAATAATTCAGCCATCCGTCGGTCTGCGTGGCTTTTGTAATTCAGTGCTCACCACAACCTTCCAACGCCGCCACAAGCAAAATTTGATACGGATTATTGATCATTCGTGTGCCTACTGCTAATCCATTTCTGGTGGTGTTTACATTATCCTCTGATCAGCCTGACATAATCTCAAGGGCTCACCTGTATTATGGGTTCGGTCTCGCAATGCGAGCCTTTTGACAACAATTTTAGTCAACAGCAGAGGGCAGTAGAAGGTCTGAATAGTAGACCCATGATGTGGATGTATATGAACATAGAACGTCTTTTAAAGAAATAAACATCAGGCCTTGTTGACATTTAATTGCTTGGAGGCCCCCCAAGTGGCCGCGGGGCCCAAAGCAGGTGCTTATTTGGCTCTCACCACTAAACAAATTCCATTTTGTACTTTAAGAGCTCCGCCTCTAAGCTGGGACCTCTTCCAAGGATCCTGCGGGAAGTGAGCGCGGCGCTGAGCAACCCGTCCGGCGTCCCTGCCGCACCCACGGGCTCGCCGGAGCAGATGGGTTCGTCGCCCGCCGAGGCCGGCTGCAGCATCTCCACGGGGCTGCAGAAGATGGTCATCGACAACGATCTCACGGGGTAAAACGGTGCTCCCAGTGAGATTGTGTCAGTTCCAAGCTAGAGTTATTCTTATCACGTGTCTCCCCCCAAACAGATTGGTTGACTTCACACGGCTACCCTCCCCGACTCCTGAAAACAAGGACTTATTTTTCGTGACAAGGAGCTCAGGGATCCAGCCGTCCCCGGCACGCAGCTCTAGTTACTCCGAGACCAACGAGCCCGACTTGGGCATGGCCAACGGCAGCAAGAGTCTGTCCATGGTGGACCTGCAAGACCCCCGCAGTCTGGAAGGCGGCGGCCCCAGTCCCGGCCCCTCTGACACCTTAGCTGAAGTTCCGGTCTCAGTGGGAGGCTGGTCCGCCAGGGTGCCGCAGTGCAACCTCCCCGGCGGTCCCAACATGAGGCGGCCCGGCCAGACCCCGACCACGCCGAGCACGGAAAGCGCTCCGGGCCGACCCACTCAGCTACTCGCACCGCTGTCCTTCCAGAATCCGGTCTACCAGGTAACTAAATGTGATCATGGACTGGAAAAATTGGCTTTTTCTATATAGCGCTTTAACTACTGAACGGGAGGAGATAACCACTCTACCACTGAGCCATGCTGCCCCATGCATGCTTTCACGTCTTAATTCTTGCAATTTTCTCTTCACTTTGGTGTTCACCAGATGGCCACCTGCCTTCCGGTTTCCCCTCGAGGTTTGACCGACTCGGGCTCCGAGTGCCACAGCTCGGTCAGCTCCCACAGCAACAACGAAGACGGGAAGCTCCCCTTCCTGAACCACGGCGGCGGGAGCAGCGGTGACGAGTACACCAGACGCTCGGGCGAGTTCACCCGCCGACAGCTGTCCCTCACAGAGGCGCAGCACCAGCCCGCCGTCCCCCGGCAGAACAGCGCCGGCCCCCAGCGGCGGATCGACCAGCCGCCTCCGCCCCAGAGCGTGACGCGCGGCCGCACGCCGCCAAATCTGCTCAACAGCGGCGCCTACGCCCGGCCCGGCTCGGGCGGCGGTATGATGACCTCGTCGCCAGACTGGCCCATGTGTGGCGCCCGTTTGCGGCAACAGTCGTCCTCGTCCAAGGGGGACAGTCCGGAGACCAAACAGAGGGGGCCGCACAAACAGGTACGGGGTTCTTGTTAGTGCTTCGCAATGACACAACAAAGGTGGTAAACGGAGATGATAGTTGTTGTCCATGTTGGTGGATGACTGAAATGAAATTGTTTCCAAAAAGATAACGGAGGCGGACCTTCTCCACCCATCTCATTTGCCCGCCCAGTTCAAATGGATTTTTGACGTCTATAGTCGGCAATGGCACTGAAGGAGTTTTAAGCATCTGCCAATATGAATATTGTGAATTTGTTTTCACTGCACAGTAGACAATTGGTTTTTAAGTTTGATTGTGTTTAAAGGCTGTGGGATGTTACTTGTACCTCTTTGTGGGTGTGGAACGTATCCGTCGCCACAAACAAATTTAGGGGGGGCACAGTATTCCCGCTTCCTTGAACAGAACATGCAGGTCGTCCATTCCACCCGCTTTTTGTCTTCCGGACGTGCATTACGAGCTTCTTTATGTTGTACCTGTGCTTTTGTTTTTGTTTGCAACTCCCCCTCCCCCCACCAACCACCCACCTCCCCAAATCCACCTCCCACCCCCCTCACGTGCACTCCGCTCATGTGTATGTGTGTGTTTGTGTGCGTATGTTGGTTCCCACTAGGCCCCCTCCCCCGTGAACCCCAGTGCGCTGGACCGCACGGCAGCGTGGCTTTTGAATATGAATGTGCAGTATTTAGACCATGAGGCCATGGAGCACGACTCACTGAGGCACAGAGAGGATCTGACGCAGGTGCAGAAGGTAACCTGCCTTTAAATTAACCTAATTTTCCACCTTCCTTTCACCCTCAATCCCCCCCACCCCACTAATATATATACTGAGACTGCAGTTGAGTAAAGAAGCACTATTTCTCGGCACGAGTGGACGTAGTGTGCGTGTATGAACGTGTGTGTCTTGTCGTGTACATTTGCAAAGCAGCTTATGTGTGCGTCTGCATTTTTGTCCGCAATAACAATATAAAAAGAAAAAAAACAAAAAAACACCGCACCATCATTGCGCAATCAACTGCCTCCGTCCTGGAAGAAATCTGTGTACTGCGCCTGCAGGTTGCGCTTAGTGTTGAGGAGGCGTGTAGATGTGTAGATTGGTTCTCAAACATGGGTCCCATGATCCAAGGGGTCCACGAGCTCTATTTCAGGGGGTCCACAAAATAATGTCACCAATGATGTCGTGCCACTTGTAAAAATAGCATAACATAAAATAACTTCATATGAGACACCACTAAAGCAAACAATATCGATATCGGTGGACAAGAATGTTTTTATTTTAAGGGATAGGTCACCTACCGAACCCCCAACATGAAGAAAATCAGTCGTCTATCAGTCGATCAATTGGTGCAGCCCGAACGTTTAATTGTATTATAAAATTATAAATCTCTCCTGTGAGGGTTCGTGGACCTAAAAAGTTTGAGAACCCTCAACAAATGTCATCAAACGCAGACGAGCTCACCTGAGATCTTGACGTGCATTTTTTTAACGCCGACGCTTCCCGATGGTCCAGTACCAGCAGGAGATCGCGCTGCTTCAGGAGAAGCTGCGGGCATCGGTGCAGAAGCTCGAGGAGTACGAGGCCCGTCTCAAGGGCCAGGACGAGCAAGCCCAGAAGGTCCTGATGGAGTACCAGGCCCGGCTGGAGGAGTCGGAGGAGCGCCTGCGCCGGCAGCAGGATGACAAGGACCTCCAGATGAAGGGCATCATCAGCAGGTATGGACAACCAGGGAAGCGGAATTTTTCACGCCGCCGTTTTGACTCCATGTGTTTTTGTCCAGGTTGATGTCGGTGGAGGAGGAGCTGAAAAAAGACCACTCGGATATGCAAGCGGTAGTGGACTCGAAACAGAAAATCATTGACGCACAGGTATGGAAACGTTTGCCAGCATAGCAACAGTTGCTATGGTAAAGTTCATGGAGATCGGTTAGAAATGCTGTGGAATTCCGGCCTAATTTGATCCCATAATGACATACAATTATTAAAATGAGTATTTGTTAAAGGGAATCATCATCTTTATACCGATAGCTGTAATTTGGGGATTCCTGTTGTGGATATCTACGACGTGAATTCGTTATATTGAATGTGCCATTGGGAATGAATGGGCAATTTTTTGGTTGAAATGGTAATTACATTTGGGGAAAACTGCGCATTTTTAAAATAAGAAAAATAATAGACCGTGAGATGTGAATTTTTGGAACATGTTGAAACTGGAATGATGTGAAACTGATGAACGACGTGGAAGTAGATGCATGTCAAAATAATGGCCGGAGGAAAGGTAGGAATATATCATGGATTATTTCAGCATTCACACAATGAAATTGTTTTGCTGTATTAACCCTTAAGCGATTCCATGTCCATTTTTTGGATATTTGATTTTCATTCAAAGAAAAAAAGCATCTGGGAAAAAACAATTGGGAGCATCAATATCCCCAGCGTTGTTAATACATTAAAAAAATAAAATAAAATAAAAAATCCGACCATGCTGAGTTTTGTGAAGTGAATCAAAAATTAGGGTTTGAATGTGTTTACACCCATTAACCACCGGGTGGCGCCAGGGACTAACTAATGGTTTTTGGGTACGCTACAATGAACTGAAAAAAGAACTTTTAGCTGCATCAAACTTTTTTTTTTTTTGTCTGTTTCTACGCAGGAGAAGCGCATCGCGTCCCTGGATGCCGCCAACGCTCGCCTGATGAGCGCTCTGACGCAGCTGAAGGAGCGCTACAGCACGCAGTCGCGCAACGGCATCTCGCCCACCAATCCCACCAAGCTGCAGATCACCGAGAACGGAGAGTTCCGCAACAGCAGCAACTGTTAGACGCAAAAAAGCGGGACCTAGGACCCAAACATTTTCTTCTCGAGGGTGTTGGACGGTTCGCCACCGATGGGAAGGGACAAGCCGGACCCCCTTCGCGAGGCAGAACGGTAGATGTTCGCCGGATGGGATTTCGGCCATGAGGGCACGGTCGGAGCTTGTACATATGAACGCGTATGTACAAAAAAAGACAATTTGACGTCCGGGGACGAACCACTACGTCTTTCTCGACGACAACTTACAAGCCAGTCGAGGACACTTCGCTAGCGCTTTAGCTTCAAGTCGACGTTTCTAAAGAACCAAATAGGAGCTAAAAATCCTGATGGTTGTACGTCCAAAATGACACTTTCAGCCATTGGGCGGGTCCGCCTTCGCCACACCCCTTGCAGCCCCACTCGGACCCCCCCTCCTCCCCTGGTAGTGCACTTTGTGAAAGCTATTGGTACATGCAACGCCTTAAGCTAAGGACGGTGACTTGATTCCACAGCTCCCAATTTCTGCAAAAAGTTTAAGAAGAAAGGAAAAAAAAGGCACAATTATATACATATGTGGATTTGTAAAGGATAGAGCTTGTACAAACGTGTATGTAATATGTAAGTAAACGAGATTTATGTGATACTATATTGATGCAATTTAATATAGATGTATGCATTTCCTTTTTTTGGGCTTCTAGAGTATACACACGCGGCTATATTTGATAATGTCAAAGGTAAAAGCAGACTTGTATTTAGGAGTTTTATTTTTATGCTTCTAAAAGGATGACTTGACGAGAGCGCGTTGGTTTTCTTGCACCGGCTGGATGTCGTGCTGATGGACATGCTTATATACACTGGACTGACCAGACCATCAAGGAACGGAACGGAACGGACCGGACCGGACCGGACCTGTCTGCTGATTCCTTTAGGTCCAAAAATGTGATTGGTTCAAGCGAGTCTTCTTATTTCCGGGTTGTTGGATCCTCCATAAACCTACCGAGAAACTTAAAAAAAAAAAAAAACTTACCACTGTACCTCCAAATCCCAAAGTTGAACTCCTGTATACGCCAACAAATCCTCCAAGTCAGTCATAACTTCAACCCAAGTTGAGGTTCCAAAATGTGGCTTGGTTAAAGGAGAACCTTCTTTCCAGGTTCAACCCTAAACTCGACTACTGCACCACCAAAATCCCAAAC